>NC_091173.1:38993212-39035712 GCF_040958095.1 Procambarus clarkii
GGTGAGGTTAGTGTGAGGGGTCACCCTGGTGCTCACAGTGAAGGGTGAGGTTAGTGTGAGGGGTCACCCTGGTGCTCACAGTGAAGGGTGAGGTAAGTGTGAGAGGTCACCCTGGTGCTCACAGTGAAGGGTGAGGTAAGTGTGAGGGGTCACCCTGGTGCTCACAGTGAAGGGTGAGGTTAGTGTGAGGGATCACCCTGGTGCTCACAGTGAAGGGTGAGGTAAGTGTGAGGGGTCACCCTGGTGCTCACAGTGAAGGATGAGGTTAGTGTGAGAGGTCACCCTGGTGCTCACAGTGAAGGGTGAGGTTAGTGTGAGGGGTCACCCTGGTGCTCACAGTGAAGGGTGAGGTTAGTGTGAGGGGTCACCCTGGTGCTCACAGTGAAGGGTGAGGTTAGTGTGAGGGGTCACCCTGGTGCTCACAGTGAAGGGTGAGGTTAGTGTGAGAGGTCACCCTGGTGCTCACAGTGAAGGGTGAGGTTAGTGTGAGGGGTCACCCTGGTGCTCACAGTGAAGGGTGAGGTTAGTGTGAGAGGTCACCCTGGTGCTCACAGTGAAGGGTGAGGTTAGTGTGAGGGGTCACGCTGGAGAAGGATGCGGGTGTGCTCTGTGGAGTGTGGTGGCGGGAGGAGGCGAGGCGTGAGGTGTTTATATAAAGGTTGAGAGGCAGCCTCCCGGTGTCTCCAGCACTCTGCTCTCGCCACCTCCAGCAACACCTCTTCCTCCTGACACGCTCCTGCAGCAGACTGTGTCGCAGACCATCCCAGACCCCTGCAGCAGACCCTCCCAGATCCCTGCAGCAGACTCTGCCCTTGCATAACGCCTTCAGTGCGGTCAACACCGCCCTCAGATGTCCAGGTACTCTTCACTTACACGAAGCTCAACATAAGGTAGAAGTTGGTACATTTTGTATATAGAGAAATTTGGTGAGATTGGATCAGTGTGATTGTTGTGGTATGTACGTGGTTCTCTCTCCTGCCAGCAGGCTGCTCCTCCTCCAGGCGGTGCTGGTGGCGTTGGTAGCCCTGGTCAACGGCAACTATGGCTACACTGGTCATCGTCCAGCCCATGGCTACTCCCAGGTCAGTCTCCTAGCTCAGTCATCACTGGTCAGTCTCCTAGCTCACAGTCATCACTGGTCAGTCTCCTAGCTCAGTCATCACTGGTCAGTCTCCTAGCTCAGTCATCACTGGTCAGTCTCCTAGCTCAGTCATCACTGGTCAGTCTCCTAGCTCAGTCATCACTGGTCAGTCTCCTAGCTCAGTCATCACTGGTCAGTCTCCTAGCTCACAGTCATCACTGGTCAGTCTCCTAGCTCACAGTCATCACTGGTCAGTCTCCTAGCTCAGTCATCACTGGTCAGTCTCCTAGCTCAGTCATCACTGGTCAGTCTCCTAGCTTAGTCATCACTGGTCAGTCTCCTAGCTCAGTCATCACTGGTCAGTCTCCTAGCTCACAGTCATCACTAGTCAGTCTCCTAGCTCACAGTCATCACTGGTCAATCTCCTAGCTCACAGTCATCACTGGTCAGTCTCCTAGCTCACAGTCATCACTAGTCAGTCTCCTAGCTCACAGTCATCACTGGTCAGTCTCCTAGCTCACAGTCATCACTAGTCAGTCTCCTAGCTCACAGTCATCACTGGTCAGTCTCCTAGCTCACAGTCATCACTAGTCAGTCTCCTAGCTCACAGTCATCACTAGTCAGTCTCCTAGCTCACAGTCATCACTAGTCAGTCTCCTAGCTCACAGTCATCACTGGTCAGTCTCCTAGCTCACAGTCATCACTAGTCAGTCTCCTAGCTCACAGTCATCACTGGTCAGTCTCCTAGCTCACAGTCATCACTAGTCAGTCTCCTAGCTCACAGTCATCACTGGTCAGTCTCCTAGCTCACAGTCATCACTGGTCAGTCTCCTAGCTCACAGTCATCACTAGTCAGTCTCCTAGCTCACAGTCATCACTGGTCAGTCTCCTAGCTCACAGTCATCACTAGTCAGTCTCCTAGCTCACAGTCATCACTGGTCAGTCTCCTAGCTCACAGTCATCACTAGTCAGTCTCCTAGCTCACAGTCATCACTGGTCAGTCTCCTAGCTCACAGTCATCACTGGTCAGTCTCCTAGCTCACAGTCATCACTAGTCAGTCTCCTAGCTCACAGTCATCACTGGTCAGTCTCCTAGCTCAGTCATCACTGGTCAGTCTCCTAGCTCACAGTCATCACTGGTCAGTCTCCTAGCTTAGTCATCACTGGTCAGTCTCCTAGCTCACAGTCATCACTGGTCAGTCTCCTAGCTCACAGTCATCACTGGTCAGTCTCCTAGCTCACAGTCATCACTAGTCAGTCTCCTAGCTCACAGTCATCACTGGTCAGTCTCCTAGCTCACAGTCATCACTGGTCAGTCTCCTAGCTCACAGTCATCACTAGTCAGTCTCCTAGCTCACAGTCATCACTGGTCAGTCTCCTAGTTCAGTCATCACTGGTCAGTCTCCTAGCTCACAGTCATCACTGGTCAGTCTCCTAGCTTAGTCATCACTGGTCAGTCTCCTAGCTCACAGTCATCACTGGTCAGTCTCCTAGCTCAGTCATCACTGGTCAGTCTACTAGCTCACAGTCATCACTGGTCAGTCTCCTAGCTCAGTCATCACTAGTCAGTCTACTAGCTCACAGTCATCACTGGTCAGTCTCCTAGCTCAGTCATCACTGGTCAGTCTCCTAGCTCAGTCATCACTAGTCAGTCTCCTAGCTCAAAACGTTATCATAAGTCAGTGTTCCTCATATATACACAACCAACAATGACTGGCGGCAAATAAACAAAGATCACATGCCAATGTTTTACTGGTGAAATATTCTTACACTGAAAACTGTCATGTTATCACATGTTCTTACACTAACTCTCTTAATATTACCTATTCTTACATCATGTGTAGTTACACTACCTCTTCATATTACTTGTTCATATATTTCATGTTCTTACAACATATACTTACACCACATGTTATTACATTACATGTTCTTCACTGATTGGTTCTGATGTTACATGTTTTAGCACTGCATGTCTTACACTACATGTTCCTACATTACATGTTCTTCACTACATGTTCCTACATTACATGTGCTTACATTTCATCTTCTTGCATGCCATGATCTTACACTACATTTCTTACATTACATGTTCTTACATTGCATATTCTTATATTCCATGTTCTTACACTATATGCTCTTACATTCATGTTTTACACAACAGGTTCATATATAACACTACCAACATCAAATCATATATCAGGTGTCATCCTATCCCCCACTGGATTTTGAAGAAGCCGTGGACAGTATGCCTATGCACTCTGCACCAGGCCCTGATTCTTGGATCTCTATATTCATCAACAACTGCAGAAAACCACTATCGCAGGCCCTTCATATTCTTTGGAGACAGCCTAGATACTGGCGTTATCCATGACATAATAAAAACAGCAGAGATAGCACCACTTCATAAAGGAGGAAATAAGGCAGAGGCAAAAATACAGACCAATACTACTAACATCACACATACTAAAAATCTTTGAAAGAGTGCTAAGAAGTAAGATCACAAATACATGGAACCCCAGCATCTTCATAACTCTGAACAACATTGGTTCACAACAGGGCGCTCTTGCCTGTCACAGTTGCTGGACCACTTTGACATGGCATTAGATGCCATGGAAGACAAAAAGCCTGATGTAATTTACACCGATTTCGCAAAAGCCTTCGACAAATGTGACCATGGTGTTATTGCACACAAAATACGTTCAAAATGAATTACAGGAAAAATAGGCAGACGGATCTACAATGTTCTGAATAACAAAACCCAATGTGTAATAATCAACAAAATAAAATCCAGCCCATCAACCGTGAAGAGCTCAGTTCCTCAGGGTACTGTGCTTGCTCCAGTACTTTTTCTCCTTATATCGGACATAGACAAGGACACAACCTATAGCTCTGTATCTTCCTTTGTAGATGCCACTAGGATCTTCATGAGAGTGGACAACATAGAGGACACGGCAAACCTCCAAATCAGCTGTAAACCAGGTCTTTCTTTGTGCTACAGAAAATAATATGGTGTTTATCGAAGATAAGTTCCAGCTCAGGCGCTGCCGAAAAAAATGGGTGTACTCATGTCGGAAGACCTTACACAATAAAGTAGCCGTCACAACTGCAAGAAAAATGACAGGTTGGATAACAAGAACTTTTCACACTAGAGATGCTATACCGATGATGATACTTTTCAAAACGCTTGTGCTCTCTAGAGTGGAATAGTGCTGCACAATGACAGCCCCTTTCAAAGCTGGAGAAATTGCTGACCTGGAGAGCATGCAGAGATCCTTTACTGCTAGAATCCACTCAGTAAAACATCTAAATTACTGGGATTGATTAAAAAGCCTAAATCTGTACTCCCTTGAGCGCAGGCGGGAGAGATACAAGATAAGTTACAAACCACATGGGATCAGACGACGTGGCAGGATGTGCAGACTACCCCCGTTGAACATGAGAGGTGCAATAGGTAATCTGAGAGAGAACTATCAACATCAGAGGCCCGAGACTGTTCAATACGCTTCCACTTCATATAAGGGACATAACTGGCCGACCCCTTACTGTGTTCAAGAGAGAACTTGATAAGCACCTCCAAAGGATACCTGATCAATCAGGCTGTGACTCATATGTCAGGCTGCGGGCAGCTGCGTCCAACATACTGGTTGACCAGTCCAGCAACGAGGAGGCCTGGTCGAGGACCGGGCCGTGAGGACGCTAAGCCCTGAAACCATCTCTAGGTAACCGCAAGGTAAGGTAACCTCAAGGTATAACATGTTCTTACACTACATGTACTAACATTATCTGTTCTTACATTACATGTTCTTACATTACATGTTCTTACATTACATGTTCTTACATTACATGTTCTTACATTACATGTTCTTACATTACATGTTCTTACACAACATTTTCTTACAATACATCTTCTTATATTACATGTTCTTACTCCACATGTTCTAACACCACATTTTCTTCATTAAGTGTTCTTATGCTGTATGTTCTTACATTACATGTTCATATATTACAGGTTCTTACTCCATATGTTCTTACACGACATGCTCTTCATTAAGTGGTCTTACACTATATGTTCTTCATTAAGTGTTCTTACACTATATGTTCTTACAGAAAATGTTCTTACACTTCATGTTCTAACACTACATGTTCTTGCACTATTTGTTCTCACACTACATGTTCTTATATTACATGTTCTAACATTACATGTTCTTACATTACATATTCTATGGGTACTAACATTTTATGATCTTACATTACAAATTCTTTCATTAAATGTTCTTACTCACTAAGTACTTGTACTGCATATTCTTACATAACAAATTCTATCACTACATCTTCTTACACTACACTTTTTTATAGAACATGTTCTTAAGCATGTGTCTTACATTTCTTGTTGTTGCATTATATGTTTTTTTTTTACTGCGTGTTCTTATATTGTATGTTCTTACATTGCAAGTTCATATATTACTTGTTCTTACGTTACATGTTCTTACCTTACTCGTTCTTACATTACACGTTCTTACACTACATGTTCTTATCGTACATCTTCTTACATTGATTGTTCTTACATTGCATATTCATATATTCCATGTTCTTGCACTACATGTTCTTACATTACATTACATGTTCTTAAATTCCATGTTCCTGCATTTCATGTCCTGATACTACAGGTCCTTTCATTACATCTTCTTACATTACATTCTTACATTCCCTGTTCTTACATTTCATGTTCTTACACTACATGTTATTTCATTCATGTTTTACAGTTCATGTTCTTATGTTACATGTTGTTACATATCATGTCCTAACGTTATCTAACTGTTATTACATTACATGTTCTAATGACACAGGTCTTACATTACATATTCTTATATTTATAAGTTTTTGCATAACATATTCTTACTTATGAGTTTTTGCATAACATATTCTAATGTCACATTTTCTTACATTAAGTCTTCTCACACTGCATGTTCTTACATTATAAGTTCTTGTATTATATGTTCTTACTTTACATGTTCTTACATTAAGTAAGCAAATATCACAAGAAGGCACCAAGCCGGGGATGAGAACTATCAGGAGAAAGTGCCAAGCCATTTTACTACCATATAGCACTGGGAAGGGATCAGGATAAGGATTTGGGATAGGGCGCTAAATATCATTAAGTTTGCCAATGCGAGAACAGAAACGCATAAGGCGAACGATATCAAAAGTATCCGATTCGCCAAGAATTCTATCGAGGGACAAGTGACTGCGAGGGACGGTCGGGAAGCAGGTTCGTTCTGGAAGTCAGGATATTCAATAAGGATATGAAGGACTGTAAGAGGGACAATGCAATTTGGACAATAAGGAGCAGCGTGACGCACCATTAAGTGTCCGTGAGTTAAGCGAATATGGCCTATACGCAACCTTACCAGAGCCGTTTCCCACTGCTGGTTACGGTGGTAGGAGGAAGGCCATGGAGACACACTACTCTTAAGAGTACGCAGTTTGTTACCAGTAACAGACGACCAACAACCCTGCCAACGGGTAAGGATAGAGGAATGAATAACTGGGTAAAAGTCGGTATAAGGAATACTTGTACGGGAGATGAGACAAGTGCGGATAGCTTCCATAGCGGCAGCGTCTGCACCCTCATTTAAGGACACACCACTATGGCTGCGAACCCAGCAACACTCCACTGTCTTAAGTCTACTGGAGATAAGAAACAACCAATGTTGAATCTCGACTACCACTGGATGGACTGGATTAAAGGACTCCAGAGCCATGAGGGCGCTGCGAGAGTCAACTACAGCAACAAAGGAAGATTGAGAGCGAGAAAGCAGTTGACGAAGATCATAGACAATAGCATAAAGTTCTGCCATGAAGATGCTAATGTCTGGAGGGAGGCGATACATACAGGTGTGGTCAGGAAAAAAACAACAAAGTAGCCTGCACCGTCTGCAGACTCAGATCCACTGGTGAAGACGTAAATGGAGTGGGAGTGTGAAGAAAAGTAATCAAGGAAAAGGTGTTTCAGAACTGTAGGAGGGGTAAAAGCTTTAGTCACGTGGGTCAGGGTTTTACATGAGTTACGATGTCCACGGGGGCAAGGACGGAACAACATGAGGAGAAATATTGGTAACACTAACGAAAAAGAATTTTGTAGGTGAGACAACTGGACAAAAAGAGGTAGGTGGTGAAGGGGGAACAGGGACCACAGAAGGGGTAAAAGTCAAGGCACGACATAGGCCAGAATGAGGGTGTTTTGAGGACTGCACCAGGACGTGAAGACATTAACGATCACGGCGGTCCTGGAGAGATAGGACGCTGGTTTCAACATACAGGCTGAGGGCAGGAGTCAAACGAGCGGCACCAGAGCTGAGGCACAACCCAGTATGGTGCAGAGCATCAAGACGGTGAAGAGTAGAAGGAGAAGCAGACGAGTAACCAGGGCAAACATAATTGAGTTTAGAAGGTACGAGAGAAAAATGTAAAGAGAGAAACGTGCGCCTATCCGCTCCCCAAGAATTATGGGACAAGACCTTTAATAGGTTAAGGGCCTTAGAGCATTTAACTCGGAGGTAAGAGATATAGGGTGACCATGACAAATGTATGTCAAACATTAACCCCAAAAGCTTAGCGGAATTCCTGTACACAAGGCGATGACTATAAAGTGACAAAAAAGAACGAAGAACTACCTGCTTCCAAGAAAAAGTCATAGCACCAGTCTTAGTTGCAGAGAACTTGAAGCCATGATTGGTGGCTCAAGACGACACGGTATCAATCGCAAGTTAAAGCCATCGTTGAAGGAAAGGCGAGTCATCACCCCGACAGCAAAGGATAAGTTCATCGACATAGAATGCTGAGAAGATGCCAGAGGGAAGAAAACAGAGACCATAGAGGGCAACAAGGAAGACAGTAGTGCTCAGAACTACTACTAGAACACACTACTAGTATGTACCTTGTACACCTTGGGGTACCTTGGGGTACCAGTGTACCTTGGGGTACACCTTCGTATTGCCGTAAAGAGGCAGAGAGAGTGGTACCAAGCCTCACTCTAAAGGAACGACTAGAGAGGAAGCCTTGTAGGAAGAGAAGATTACTACGAAAGCCAAAAAGAACGACGTTGGGACAGAATATGTTATCTCCAGGTGGTGTTGCATGCCTTTTCCAGGTCAAAAATGACAGCAACAACGGAAGTCTTCGGCGCAAAAGCAGTTCGAATATAGACCTCCAAGTTCACCAAGACATCAGTTGTGCTGCGGCACTTGCGAAAGTCAAATTGAGAAACGGTGAGATGATGATAGTGTTCCAAGAACCACATCAGACAGACATTGACCATACACTTAAAGAGTTTGCAAACGCAACTCATGAGATCAATGGAGTGGAAGTCCGTAGGGGATGTCCCTAGAGATCCAGGTTTCCGAATAGAAAGAACCACCGCCTGCAGCCAGTCCTAGGGAACTGACGACGACTCCCAGATACGGTTATACAGATTTAGTAAATACCGTGACTCACAAGGAGGGAGATGACAATGCATGGATTTGGATCGCCTCAAAACTTCCTTTAACCGCAAACTAAGACAGCTCTCTAGTCTTTGTCCTCCTGACTTTGATCTCATTAAACGTTTCCGTGTCATCTGCCCTTCTCTTCCTTATTTCTATGGTCTTCCTAAGACTCATAAACCTGGTGTTCCTCTTCGTCCTATCATTTCTTCACGGGGCTCTGTCAGCTATCCTCTTGCCTCCTGGCTCGCTAAAACCCTGACACCTTACCTTGGCACTTTTTTCCCTGCCCACCTTCGTCATTCTCAGGACTTCATAGAAAGACTGCGCCTGCAGCCCTCTTGTAAGATGCCTAGTCTTGATGTCGACTCACTGTTTACTAATGTTCTGCTCGATGACGTTCTCTCTTTCCTTAGACAGAAGGCGTCAGAGGGCCTCCTTCCTCTCCCGCTTCCCACTGACGTTTTCCTCGATCTCATTAGACTCTGTGTTGACTCTAACTCTTTCTCTTTCAACGGTAAATATTACACTCAAACTTTCGGTGTCGCTATGGGTTTCCCCTCTCTCCCCTGTTCTTGCTAATTTCTACATGGAATACTTCGAAACTGTTCTTCTTCCTTCTATTGATACTCGTCCCTCTCTCTGGCTTCGCTATGTTGATGACATTTTTGCTTTATGGCCTCATGACCTTAGTCTTTTCCAGCCTTTCCTCTCCTCTCTTAACAATCTGGATCCTTCTATCCATTTCAAAGTTGAGTGGGAATCTAATTCCCTCCTTCCTTTTCTTGATGTTCATGTTCACAGCCTTGTGTCCTGGTTCTCTTTCTCTGTCTACCGCAAACCCATGCATAGTGGCATGTACATTCACCTCTTTTCCTACCATCGTCATTCTGTTAAGAAAAGTGTCCTCGTCTCTCTCTTCCTCCGCGCTCTACGCATCAGCGACCCTCAGTTTCTTGATTCTGAAATTGCCTTTATCTACAAATCATTCTCTCGCCTTGGTTACCCTTTGTATTATATCAACTGTGCCTACTCTCAAGGTAAGCGAAATTTCTTTCATCCTAAACCTGCTTTCAACACTAGTAGCACTGTACTATGCCTTCCCTTCATATCTGAATTCAAAACTTTTACCAATACCTTTCGTCCTCCTGACATTAAACTCGCCTTTCGACAAACTAACACACTTCGTAGCAATCTAGTTCACACTGCTCCTCCTGCTTCTAATGCTGCTGGTGTCTACTCTATTTCCTGTTCGTCTTGTCCTCTCCAATACTTTGGCGAAACTGGCCGTACACTGAATGACAGACTTAAGGAACACAAAAGAAGTGTTAAGTCTGCAGACACTAACAATGCTCTCTTCTGCCATGTGAGGGATTCTAATCATCCAATTGATTGGTCTTCCTCCAAAATAATCTTTCCTGCCTCTACTCTACACAGACGCCGTCTTGTTGAATCGACTCTTAATACACAATATACCCAACATGAACTTGAGTCCTGGCTTTGTTGCTGTGGACTCTTCCCTTTCACAGTATATACTCAAATGATCTAATATTTCTAACAAATGTGACCCAACATAAGCTTTCCCCCTTCCATTTATCTTTCTTTCTCTTTCCTTTTCTTTCTCTCTTCTCCCTTTTCCTGTTCATTGTCTTCTCCTACGCTCCCTTGCTATTCTCTTCTTACTCCTATTACTATCTCCTTCTCATTCGGTGGTTATAATGGGAGCTGCCTCGTATGGGCCAAAAGGCCCTCTGCAGTTCTTATTATTACTACTATCCCCTCTACTACACCTTACTTTGCTCCTCAGCTTTCTCTTGCCTATTTATTGCTTGTCTGTATTTCCTCATCACAATCGACTTGAGGATGGTCCAGGGCGGACCGAAACGTCGTCGTCCCTTCACCTTCTAGTGTGTGGTCTGGTCAACATGACAAAGCATCTCATATATGAGATGCTTGATTGTCATCTGATCCCGCTAAGTCTCATATGTCTAGGAATGTCTAGGAAAAAAGATTCAAGAACGGCCTTACGATTAAGGAAAGACAGAGGATGATTAGAACCGGAGCTAACAGTCGAAAAGTGGGAACCTAGTTCGGGCAGGACCGCCACCGGATCCGTCACTATAGTACCACGGAGGTAATGGACCGGCGGGACATCTGGAAGAAACTTATTCGCTACCTTGTGGATTTTCTTCCAGATCTTGTGCAGAGGAGTATCACACGTAATCGTGGAGACATAAGATTTCCAAATCTCACGTTTAGCTGTACGTATGGTCCAATGAGCCACCACACTCACCTTCCGAAATAAAATAAAAGAAGCGGCCATCTGCTGGCGTCGGTGTTTCTTCCAGGCTTTCTGCTTATAGCGGACAGACCTAGAACAGTCTGCATTCCATCAGGGAACGCACTTTTGCGTGCCCCGGGCGGTAGAGGGGAGGACAGCGCTGAATATGGTGTCATGAAAAAGGAGGAGTACTCGAGGGAGAGACAGCGTGGAGAGGTAGGAGAGAGTAGCATGTAGGGTGAATAGGTTTCAGTCAGCCTTGGTAAACTACCACCTAGGGAAGGAGAAAGAAAGGTGAAAAGAAAAAAAGGTGACAAAGATTGGAAAAGTCACTGTTATGGAGGTCATCATGAACCCGCCACGTGAAATCTAAGTAAAGAGGCGACATCATGAAATCCGACTTGTGCGGATAATTGAAATCACCCAACAGGAGTACAGGCTCTGGTAAGGAGTCCAACAGGTGCCTAAGATTAGGAAGAGAAAGTGGGACATTTGGGTGGAGATAAATGGAACAGACTGAATACCATTTACTCACAAAAGTACGGGCTGCAGGACATTGGATAGGGGACTGAAAAAACAGGGGACTAAGAGAAAATCAGTACGAATGAATAGAGCAATAGAGTTATGGGCCCAGCAAAAGCTGGGAAGGGGGGATAGAGAAAGGAATAACCACATAAGTGACCAGGACGAGCACCAAGCATCGGCTCCTGGAGACATGCACAATACGATGAAAACTGTGTTATCAGAAGTTGGAGTTCATGGAAGTTGGCATAAAATCCACGAATATTCCATTGAAAAATAGACATTGTCAAAAGGAGAGAGAACAGCAACGGAGAGCAAAGAAGAAACAAAGACAATGAAGAACACAGCTTATTAAAGAAGATCGGGATCAGGATCAGGATTATTAACATCAGGGTTAGCGGGTCATTGGTGAAATGAGCAAAGACGATGGAATAAAGGGAGCGGGAGAACAGACAGGGTTCGGAGGAGGTGCGAAGCAATGGAGAGGGGGCGGTCTAACCCCTAACCCCCCTAACCTCTCCCCAGCATTAGGGAGACCGCTAACAGGGGTCTCCCCAATGCTGGACAATGCAGCTAAGTGGGCAGCTGCATCCTGAGAGGGAGCAGTAATGACACGTGTACCATAAGGGGCGGGGTTAAAAGTAACGCAGGCATCCAGCGAATCAATGAGGTGTTTATGGAGGGAGAAATTGTAAGGAAATGTAGAATCCATATGGTTGAAATCAAAGTATTTAGTCCATGTAGCAAGACCAAACAAGGCGTGGAACGTATTAGCACGTGAAGAAATGGCGAAAGAGCATCTGTGGGGTGGTTGGAGCTAAGAACCCCCAGTGATAGTGGGGGTAAAAGGTGCAGTAGTCACAATGAGAGAGGGAGCCACTCTAGGGGACGAGATGGTCACCACTGGGGGCTTGGGGCTCGACCCTACAACAGTGGAGGGAGGGAAGTAGCTTGGTTTGGTCCCAATGTAGCAGGGGCTACAGAGCCTGGTCTTCCATCACAGTCTGACTCGGAGGCCTGGTCACCCACCCCACGAGCCTAGGTAGAGAGGTCGGTTCAATTTCCATATATCATCAATTCTAAAAGTCTTGGGCCTGGTACCTAGCAATACCACCTACCAGGGCAGACAGGGAGGCCTAGTGTGAGTCAGTGCAGGAAGGGTGCGTCGTCCCGAGCGGTGCTCCCCCTTTTTAACAGGGAAGTCCTACTGCTTCGTCCATTATCCCACACTGGTGCAAAGACCCCATTCTTCCTCTTGCTCCAGCCTGGACACCCAACCATCCACTTAGGGCAGTTCCTCGCGGGCGACCCCTTCATCGGGTGGTCCGTTGACTTATAATGTCCCATTACGTTTATGCTCCTTTGCATGTGCAACTCCCAAAGTGGGGCCAGAAAGAGGGTGAAGGCAACCCTCACCTGTTCCAGGGAGGTGTACGGGAGCCCCCTCACCACGACAAGGCAGCACTGAGGGGCTTCTTACATTATGTGTTCTAACACTACACATTCCTACACTACACGTTGGTACACAAAATATTAATATTTTACATGTTCTTGTATTATCTGTTCTTTGCCTACATGTTCCTACAATAAATGCTCTTACACTGCATGTTCTTATATTACATGTTCTTACATTAGATATTCTAACATTAAATGTTCTAATGCCACATATTCTTACACAACATGCTGATGATATTATTGTAGTGTTACTGGCTAACAATGTGCTCTGCCCCCAGGGGTGTCCGACTGAGTACGTCGAAGTTATCGTCACAGAGACGCAGGTGAGTACCACCTCAGGGAACGTCTTGGGGGATTGACATTAGTGTAACTCTGAATCACATAACAATAAAAGAACCTAAGCATTTCTGTAATGTTATGACCTCATGGCATTACAGTAATTAAGCTCAGGTTCTTCTTGTTCAGTCTCGGATGAGACATTGTCACAAGCTTGGCTAAAAACAAAGAACAAAAAGTCGCAATTCTTTCCGTTATCAACTGCTTCAAAAATTTTTAATTGAATGAGAGCAAATTTGTCAAACTTGAGCGACTGTTGATTCATGCTGTGAATCCTTTATTAGTCTTCGTTTTTCAAAATATATAAGAATGACTTTTGCGATTATCGAGTAAAGATATTCGCACTCTATATAATTTGGCATAATTTTTTTATCTCTTCTTGATTGTATGATAATACGTTGTTTCATGTGCCCTTCCCCCATTTTAATATATTTAATATATTTTGATTATCTCAAAATATATTATCTCCACCCCATTCTCTCTCCCTCCCTTCCTGCCTTCACTTCTCTTTCCTCCTTCCTATTCTCTCTGCCTCGCATTCTCTATCTCTACTATCCTACCATGCTCTCTCTCTCTCACCCTTCATCACACTCTCCCTATATCCCTCCTATTCTTCCTCCTTCTCTCCCGATCCCTCTCCACTTAACCCAGCCCGTTCTCTCTGCCACGAGGCAAAACATGCTCGAGCAATGTTCATTCATCTTTGTATCAACTTATCGATGTTGAATCAACGTCTATGGCAGTAGAGAAACAAATTGGAAAACACTTTTCACAATCAGTCCCATATTTCAGACTTTATAGGATCGTTGGTTTTCGAGATAGAAGCCAAACCCTACGTAAAGGTCGACCCCAACTAACCTATGACACTCACCATACAATCATACTGCACCTTGCAAAGTTTGTTGAAGCAAGAATCTGGCCTCCAACCTTGGAATGACAAACAGACAGATATTATGTCTTATACATACAAATATTTTTGTGCCCTAATTAATATTGTTTTAACAAATTATAAGTAGAATCCGCATGAAAATCATCAGACACGTGAGCCACCTCTAGTCAGGTGTCACGTGACACACCACCCGCTCAGGTCTACACAATCTACTCATCCCAAGAAACTTATCAATCCCCTGTAATTTGCTTTTCGAAAGTCTAGTGGCCTTACAGAGTTTTCTTTCCCAACAATTTGTCCATGCTAGGTTATGTCTAATGTCGTTATAATCATGTTCCCTATGAGTCTCCTTATTTTTAATCAATTTACTAGTGCTTCCCTGCAGGGTAAAACCAAGTCTAGTATATTGTTTTCCTCCCTTTGTTTCGTAATAAATTATTTAAGAAAGCAACTATCCACTATTAAACAACAAAAATTTCTGCCTCTGCATTTCCTGATTCATTGATCCAATAGTTCTATTAAAAGAGTCACCACTAACGTAAGAACTTAGGAAAAAAAGAAGCTGCAAAAGGCCTATTGGCCCATATGTGGCAGCTCCTATTTATGTTGACCCAAACTCATTCAGATATATAAGTCTTGAAACAATCAAGGGGTTAGTCAACGCAAACGTTCTTTGATCTAGATGGTCCAGATATTTCATCCCATAGTTTGCTTTCATCCTATGTATGGTGTTCTGTATAACTATTATTATTATATATTTGTTATTTGTATTTAACTATAGCCAAATAATGTCAGTTTTTCCTAGTTTTGATCCCCGCATTGACACTACATTTAAATTTGCCCTAACGTATGTTGCCACTCAGTCTACTCTCTTCATCTCTATGAAATAATTTGAATTCCTTAATTTGATTATCAGCTAATAGTTTAATTTTAACAATTTTCTTCACGTTTTAGTTAGTGTATTAATATCCAATGTTTCTCTGCAAACTAAAGAATTTGACTCTCCTATTTTGTTTATAAGAAAATGGCTATTTGTATAATTTCTAAATGGTGACCATAAGAATAGAAGAACATAAGACTTTAAACTGCAGAAGGCCTATTAGCCCATACGTGGCCGCTCCAATTTGAATCAACCAAGACTCATTCATATATATGTTTAACCTACGCTTGAAACAATAAAGGGATCCCATATCTATTACCCGATAATTGACTCCAAAATCCACAACCCCGTTACTAAATCAGTATTTACTCAGGTCCCTCCTAAATTTAATACTTTATTAATAACACCTTTGTTAAACCCCCCCATCAACTTGTTCACTTCAATCTTATTATACCTAACTTCGCCTTTCTAGAGAATGTATATTAATCGTTGTCAGTCTCTCTTCATATGAAAGATTTCTAATGTGTGGTATTAACTTTATCATCCAATGCTGGACGTGTTCTGGTGAATTTATATCCATTCTATAGTATAGCCACCAAAACTGAACTGCATAATCTAAAAGGGGGCCTAAGAAGAGGAAGATATAGCTGAGAAATAACAGCATGTGTTTTATTATTAACACTTCGAGAAATAAATCCCATTGTCCTATTTGCATTATTCCGAAAATGTATGCATTAATTATTTTGGCTTTAAATTTTTACTGATAATAACTCCCAGATCCCTTTCGCAATTTGACATCGCAATCTCAACACTATCTATCTCGTATCTTGTAACTCTAGCATCATTACCAAGCCTCAAAACCTTACATTTGCTAGCATTAAACTCAATCTGCCAACCTTTTGCCCATTTCAAAACCATATTTAGATCGACTTGAAGTGATAATGAGTCTTTTCCCGTGTTTATTTACCTCCCCATTTTCGTATCGTCGGCAAATTTGCATTTATTCCTGCTCAAACCTGAATCTAAATTATTTATATATATTATGAACTGGCTGTACCTGGCCACAACAACCTTTCCCTGTCTCCCAGTCCTCCTCACCATTCCCACCCTTCCATCCCCTCCTCCTCCCCACCATCCCCTCTTCCCCTGTCCCCTTGTCCTCTCCCACCATTCTCCATTTCCCTGTCCCCTCGTCCTCTCCATCCCCAACTCCCCCATCCATTCGTCCTGCCCACCATTACCCCCTCCCCTGTCCCCTCGTCTTCCCCACCATCATCCACTCCCGTCCCCTCATCCTCCCCACCATTCCTAATTCTCTCGTCCGATGCATTCCCAAATTATCTGATGTTCCCTTCAGAAAATTGGGAACATCAAATGATCTGATGTTCCATCACTGGAATATTAGAAAAGCAGTTAAAAAAATGAAATGAAAAACAATGAAAAATAAAAAAGTATACTATACTCAGGAAATGAACGGTATAGTAAACAACACAGCTCAATTCCAATGCAATGTCATACAAAATAAATGAATCAAAATGAAAATAAATAAAAATCTATGAAAATTAAATTTATCAATGCATTTGTAAACATTGAAATGGAATAATAACATATTTAGTATAGCGTATATTGCTCTTATGTGAGACAGATGGTGCTGTTTCTTAAAAAAAAAGAATGTTTTTACCTATCACAGTTGTGGTATCTATACTTATACTTATGAAATGAATGGTATGGTAAACAACACAGCTCAATTCCAATGCAATGTCACACAAAATAATTAAATCAAAATGAAAACAATTAAAAATCCATGAAAATTAAATTTATCAACGCAATTGGAAACATTAAAATGGAATCGTAGCATATTTAGTATTGTGTGTGTTGCTATTACGTGCAACAGATAGCACTGTATTTTTAACACAGACGTGTTTTTACCTGTCACAGATGTGGCATCTATATAGTATGTATGTATATAAAAACACGTGCGTATTCGAATGGAACGTTGTGTGGAACGTTTCAAAGTAATTGGTGAAGGACTTTCAGAGATTTAAGCGTGTGTTGCTCTTACGTCCAACAGATGGCGTTTTTTTTTTTTTTTAAACATGTTTTTTCCTTCACAGGCAAGTATATAGTAGGTATATAAAAACAGGCGAGTATTCGAATGCAACGTTGTCAAAATTTCAAAGCAATCGGTAAAGAGGTTACGAAGGTTTCCTTCACAAGAAAAACACAGGAAAAACAGTTTTTCAAAAAAGCATGTTTTTTCCCGTCACAGACGTTATATCTATATGGTACGTATATAAAAACCCGCTCGGATGCGAATGGAACGTTGTGTGAAAATTTCAAAGCAATCGTTGAAGAACTTTCAGGGACTAGCGATTTTGGGCAAAGGAGCATTTATATATTTATTAATATAGATATATTTTTTATTTGTTAAATTGGAAGGGAGTGCCACCTCTGGCTGGAAGAAGGGGACCCATAGCCTCGGAGGAAACCACGCATAACGCATTAGAGGGAATGTTTAGGTCCCCTCCAATACAGTTTCTGTGTGCTTTTCACCTACCACCCCCTTCCTTTTGTGCTTTGTTGTGCTTTATTAGATATTAGGACGATATTATCCTTTTTATATATTTAAAGGTTACAAAATGTACATTGGCTGACACAATGAGTGCTTAAAGGTTATAGATCTCTTGAAGCTCCGCTTCTGGACAGGAACCGAGGATGCAACAGGCGTTTTCCCTTTGGATCACCACACTGAGACGCTAAAACAAAAAACTGGCATCCCTTGGGTCTCTGGTGACGTCAATGAGCTTGGAACCTAATTCCTTGAGAAATCCAAAGGCACTCCTAACTCAGGGGGCCATGCGTCTAAGACGCTATGGGAACAAAGGTGTATTGACCTTCTAATCGCCTGTATTTGACTGATTTTGCTATTTCTCTGTGGTTGGCCGCCCAACCTGCTTGATCAGCACCGAAGTGTATGTAGGTGTCAGCCAGGGTGGATACACCCTGGCTGACGTGTAGTCCCACATCAACTGTTTGCCCCTTTTTCAGGAGTATATAGTGATGCCATCAGGGCGAGGTGCGGGGTCATTCGGGTTTTGGTCCCCTAGGATGCGAGGTTCTCTCCCCACTGGGCATTGAGCTGAGACAAGGCTCCTCTTGATGATGTCATTGACCTCATTGTGTCTTGCATGGATCTTCTGCAGTGCAACCCATGCAGATTACATTCGTCTGCTTCCACCCTGTTGCAAATACACTTGTATTCAGTGTGAATTGGGGCACCAAGGTGGAGGGCCACTGCTACACGAAGGCATTCTGGATCTTGACGCATGCCCGTTGCCAACATGGGCAATGCTAGATGGAAGTTTCTTGCATGGGCGCCTCACAGCTGGGAGGACAGCACTTCGGATTCATAGTCCTAAGGGTTTGGGTTCGATCCCCGGTGAAGGCAGAGACAAATTGGGCAAAATGTTTCTTTCACCCTGATGCAACTATTACCTAGCAGTAAATAGGTGCCTGGGAATTAGACAGCTGTTACGGGCTGTTGTTCCTGTTGTTCCTGGGGATGTGTAACAAAAAGGAGGCCTGGTCGAGGACCGGGCCGCGGGGACGCTAAGCCTCGAAATCATTTCAAGATAACCTCAAGATATGGGGAGTATGCACTGCTCTGAGGCGGGCTTTCTCCTTATCTGATGTTGCGGCGCTGGGCATGGCATCAGCTATTTTTTCCACTAGTGGGTGGTCTTAGCTGGACTGTTTACGTTTTTTTGTTGGATCTATGATGGGTGCTTGGGCTGAAAGAGCATCCCACTGATTTGAACATTCAGTGAAAGCAGGATCGTGTATTCCAGCTAAATCACTTAGGGGTTCTGGTAGGGTATCTCCTACGAGGTCGTGCGATGCACGAGAGGAGAAAAGGAAGGCTGGTAGAACAATCTGGGAGGCTGTGCGGACACCAAGGCCGCCGAGTCTTACAGAGAGGGTGGCCTGCTCCCATTGAGAGTCGTCCAATGGAACGTTCAGGACGTTCACCAGCATGGACCTCAGAAGGGTGTCATACACATTTTATTTAGGGCTGTTGTAGGATGGAGAACACCCCAGAAAGTAAGTCAACTTAGGGAGAGACAGGCATCTTGTGAGGAAGAAGAGAGCATCACGAGCATCAATCTTGTCAATTCTGTCCTGCATTCTCTTTAGGTCAGTGATTTTTGCATCTAGGCATCTAGGACTAGGATTGCTAGTGTGCCTATTGGGGCTCCCAGGAGGGTGCAGTCAGGTGGCTCGACAACAAGAATTTCTGGAAGAACAGTTTTTATTTAGCCAGTGATTTCTGGGATGCAGGAGACTGTTTCGTATTTAGATTCATTGAGAATGAGGCCCAAGGCTGCTCCTTGCTCCTGGATTTCCTTATATCCTCCAAAATGGTATCTGGGGTTCCGGCGAGAGTGCCATTATACAGGTACCAGATTTTTAGCTCGCTTATCAACCTATCAGTGACCTCTTTGATAGCTAATCAGAAAAGGAGCGGGGATAAGGGATCACTTTGTTGGACACCTTCACAGGAGTCTATTTCATGCTCCCCAAAAAAGAAGCTTAGAGTCCCCTACTGCAGCACGATCGGATGAATGGGTAAAGAGGAAGGAAATGGTTGTGTATAGCCCTGAGGACATCGTCTCTTCTGACTTGATTGAAGACTTTTTAAAGTCAAGCTTTATTAGTGCCTTCTGGTCCGAGGAATCGGCAATGTAAGCCCGAGCTGCATGTGCTGCAGCTTCACAGTCTAGGGGTATCCCAAACTCGAGCTGATTAGGATGCAGCAAGATGGCTGCTTCCTGACTGATAGATAAGGCTTCCTGCAGCCTTAGCTATGAGGCGTCGGAGGATGTTGCCAACGGCAATGGGCTCGATTCCCCCATTAGTCTTCTTTAGAGCACAGAGTGCTGCACCATAAAAGAGAGGCCTAATGTCCTCGGGGATGCCGCCAGCCAAACACATGTTGGAGAATCTGGTAAGTTCCACCAGAAGGTCCTTTGTGGCATCTCCAAACACCGGGTTCAGCATTTGTTTGATGTGCTGGGGTCTTAGGCCTGTAAAGCCCCCTGCTGAACCTGTTGGGAAAGACATGGCTACTTTGTACACCTCAGGTTCTCGAACTGTCAAGGGTTCTATGCCAGTATTGTTTTCCTGCAGATCCCTGCTACTGCCTGGAGCTCTACGTGGGTGTTTGTCTTGTAGAGCCTCTGCTGTCGTGGCGTTCCTCGAGGCAATAGTATCATCGCTAGTTATGATTCCGATAACACCTGTGGTATTGCCCTCTTCTATTTTCCTGGTGATTCGTGCTCTCATTTTGTGGTTCTCAGTTGAGCTATTGCTGGTCATCCTGCGGCTGGTATTCTTTGCACGAGGGGGAAGATGAACTAGGTTGTCTTCTCTGGGGAATTCATTAAGAGCCCTAATTAGTGAGGTTGCTAATGACTTGTCTCTCCTCGGCGGTAATGCCAGGCATGCATTCCCAAATAGTTGGATATTTTGCCATGCTCCAACACAATTTAGGAGCATTGTTCACCTTTGTCAGCAGACTGTTGAGCTTGGTAGCTGCTTGGTGACGGTCAGCCTTGGCGATATGGGGCAAGATCCTGGTGGACGTCGCTTTGACCGCTTCAAGCAGATTGTCTGCTGAAATAAAGTTGAGAGAGGTATTGTTCCTCGCTCTTGCAGCAGGTTGTCCATCGTCACTGCCCCGGGGCGGGCACCTAGACCCTAGACAACCACCTGAATTGAGAAAATGGTGGCGGACAGTTCCATCAGAATTGAGACGAAACTGTCAGTAACATAATTGACAGTTTCCTCTTTGGTGTTCCTCTTCTTGGCTGGAAGAGAACTGTGTGGAATGTGCAAACCTACGCCATTCCTAGAGGTCCAGACGCCGGGCTGCCAACTGATTCCACCCTTTCCTTCCCTCCCAAATGAAGTGGAATATGACAATAATTGCCCTCCTGGGGAGTTGGGCATTGCCTGGGCACCGTTTGTGGGCAGGCTGGTGGTTGATGGGCGGCTGGGTCAAGCGCAGGTAGCGGTGGGGGAAGATGGAGGGCGGGCTGTGCTGGGGACAGAGGTAGTGGAGGGGCCACACAAGGGAAGCCAACGTCTAACTTATTATAGAATTTCGACACTCGAGAAATCACTAGTGCACTGTAATTTCAAGACCACACTCACCGAATTTGAATAGGAACGTACCGTCTCCAGACTATTATCACTGTAGGCTTCGTGAGAGCCTCCTCATCACTCCCCTCTCTTCCCGCTTAGAGGCTGGTGTGTGGCGGCACTGGTGACCTCACCCTCACCCTTACACTTCCTCTGCCTCGCCATTCATAAACCCAAAACAACGCACCTTTCTATGTTGATTTTGCTGGAATGAAGGAGATTCGGTTCTTCTTGTCACCCCCGGGGCCTTCAGCAGGTATTCATACCTATATTGGTCAAGTCTTGGCTGGCTCAGACATCATGATCCACGTTAAAATTGGTTGTTGTGTAGAACCTTGCTCACCACGCCGAGACGGTCGTGTCGCCCCTCGACCGACGATGATCAAATAAAATAACTATCCTATAATATATATATATATATATATATATATATATATATATATATATATATATATATATATATATATATATATATATATATATATATATATATATATATATATATATATATATATATATATATATATATATATATATATCAGTCTTTCCTGTAGACATATATTATTAAATATGACTGAAAAAGTAAGATTAATAATTCTAACACGAATTTTCTCAATCTTTCGTACATTTCTTTTCACTGTTGGAGGTAATTCAAAAATCAATTCTCCAAAATTCATTTTTATTTTTAGTCTGACGCGACACTTGAGCGCGTTTCGTAAAACTTATTACATTTTCAAAGACTTTACACATACACAACTGAAGAGAACTTACATATATCCGATTTGTTTATATCTACATTTGAGTGAGGTGGATGGGGTGAGGTGGTATTTAATAGGGTATTAATTTTATCAACACAAGACAGAACACGAAACAATGGGTATTGAAATGGAAGTGATTGTAGAAAGCCTATTGGTCCATATTTCTTAATGCTTTGGCTGTTGATTGCTGGTGTTGATTTCTTAATGTGCAGTGCCTCGCAAACGTAAAGCCGTCTGCTATCGCTGTATCTATAGATGATTTCTGTGTTGTTTACTAGGATTTCTCTGGCGATGGTTTGGTTGTGGTAAGAGATTATATGTTCCTTAATGGAGCCCTGTTGCTTATGCATCGTTAAACGCCTTAGAAGAGATGTTGTTGTCTTGCCTATATACTGGGTTTTTTGGAGCTTACAGTCCCCAAGTGGGCATTTGAAGGCATAGACGACGTTGGTCTCTTTTAAAGCGTTCTGCTTTGTGTCTGGAGAGTTTCTCATGAGTAGGCTGGCCGTTTTTCTGGTTTTATAGTAAATCGTCAGTTGTATCCTCTGATTTTTGTCTGTAGGGATAACGTTTCTATTAACAATATCTTTCAGGACCCTTTCCTCCGTTTTATGAGCTGTGGAAAAGAAGTTCCTGTAAAATAGTCTAATAGGGGGTATAGGTGTAGTGTTAGTTGTCTCTTCAGAGGTTGCATGGCGTTTCACTTTCCTTCTTATGATGTCTTCGACGAAACCATTGGAGAAGCCGTTGTTGACTAGGGCCTGCCTTACCCTACAGAGTTCTTCGTCGACTTGCTTCCATTCTGAGCTGTGGCTGAGAGCACGGTCAACATATGCATTAACAACACTCCTCTTGTACCTGTCTGGGCAGGCGCTGTTGGCATTTAGGCACATTCCTATGTTCGTTTCCTTAGTGTAGACTGCAGTGTGGAAACCTCCGCTCTTTTCCATGACTGTTACATCTAGAAAGGGCAGCTTCCCATCCTTTTCCATCTCGTAAGTGAAACGCAGCACGGAACTCTGCTCAAATGCCTCCTTCAGCTCCTGCAGATGTCTGACATCAGGTACCTGTGTAAAAATGTCGTCAACATACCTGCAGTATATGGCCGGTTTCAAGTTCATGTCGACTAAGACTTTTTGCTCAATGGTACCCATGTAGAAGTTTGCAAACAGGACACCTAGGGGAGAACCCATGGCGACCCCATCTACTTGCTTATACATGTGCCCATCCGGGCTCAAGAAGGGTGCCTCTTTAGTACAAGCTTGGAGTAGTTACCTTAGAATATTTTCTGGTATGTCAAGAGGAATACAGGCCGGATGATGATACACTCTGTCCGCTATCATCCCGATTGTTTCATCCACAGATACGTTGGTAAACAGTGATTCTACGTCTAACGAGGCTCTTTTTCCCTGTGGCCCATGTTCCCCGCAGTAAGAAAACAAATTCCTGTGGAGACTTCAGGCTGAAAGCACAAGGTACATAAGGAGTCAGAAAGCCGTTGAGTCGCTTCACCAGTCTGAACATGGGTATGGGTATCTGGCTGATGATTGGCCAAAGTGGGTTTCCAGGCTTGTGTGTCTTGACATTTCCATACGCATACCCAATTTTGTATTTCCCAATAATCTTTGGCAGGTGGAGTCTGGATTTCTTGGCGTTCACAGTTTTGATCAATCTGCTTACCACTGTTTTCAATTCGGCTGTAGTGTCCTTCTTTACCCTTTGGAATTTAGTTTGGTCAGGGAGTATAAGGTTCATTTTCGCCAGATATTGGTCTTTTTTAAGAATGACATATATTGGCGACTTGTCACCTCTCCTGACGACTATCTCCTTGTTCTCACAAATTCTCTTAGCTGCCGCTTTGAGCTTGGGGGATAGTATGGTGCTTCTGTAGTTGCCTCGAATCTTTCCTCCTTCTGCAATAAGTTCTGCTTTCAAGGTGTCTATGGTGGTGACCTTCTTTTGCGTCTCGAGGTCGAATATTTCGTCCAACAGGATCTCCAACTCTACTTTCCGGGTCATCTCACTTGGTCTGGACATAATATCTTGAGGTTATCTTGAGATGATTTCGGGGCTTTTAGTGTCCCCGCGGCCCGGTCCTCGACCAGGCCTCCACCCCCAGGAAGCAGCCCGTGACAGCTGACTAACACCCAGGTACCTATTTACTGCTAGGTAACAGGGGCATAGGGTGAAAGAAACTCTGCCCATTGTTTCTCGCCGGCGCCTGGGATCGAACCCAGGACCACAGGATCACAAGTCCAGCGTGCTGTCCGCTCGGCCGACCGGCTCCCGACAGTTTATAACATGACAGTTTATGCCCAGATTTAGGAGAGTGACTTGGTCCTCAGTGAGGTTGATTCCTGCAAGGTTCAGAAAGCCATCTCTTGGTCGTGGAATCGCCATAGGTCCTCCATATAATGTTGTTAGTTTCTTGATGATCCTGTTTTCGGTGCTGTGGTGATGTCGATCTGTGAAGATGTCGAGGTGTTGGTCGATACGAGTCTGGAGGTTTTCGTCGATGTTGCTGTTTCTCCATTGGTTTGTAGCGTGAAGTAGTTGCGTTTTGTTGTCTTTGATCTCATTTTCTGCCTTGTGTATATGATTTCGATTCAGATCTTGGCGATATTTTATCGTGAAGGCTTGATTTCTTGCTGCAGGGTTTTGCGTTTTAATATTAGAATATTTTGGTAGCAGTCTTTCTTGTAAACATATGTTGTTAAATATGACCGAAAAAGTAAGATTAATAATTCTAACACGAATTTTCTCAAAATTTATTATGTTTCTTTTTACTGTCGATGGTAATTGAAAAATCAATTCTCCAAAATTCATTTTTATTTCTAGTCTGACGCGACGCCTGAACGCGTTTAGTAATTACCTATTACATTTTCAAAGACTAGTTTACACACTCAACTGTAACCTGTAAACACGCATTTGCTTCCATATTTATACTCGCATTTGGGTGAGGTGATATGGTACAACAGGTTTGGATGAGGTCAACAAACTTGTGACAAACACTGACATTTGTGACATTTGTTGATAGCCAAGCTTAATAAATTAAATTTATATTATCAATTGCAATGTTTGATTTATCGCAGAAATTGTTCCATTTATTCAAGACAATAAAAAACTATATGTTCTTATATTACTTTCTTGGTTTGGAGTAAAAACCCCACAGTGTAACTGAGCCCTGAAATTAACAGATAATGACACAAGTATGTAATTGACGTCAATAATATTTAGTAAGTAACATATTAAAGCACAATGAGCTTAGAGCACAGGAACACAATTGGAGCACAGGAACACAATTAAAGCACAGAATCATAATTATAGCAATGGAACACAATTAGAACACAGTAACATATTTGAGCAAATGAACATAATTGAAGCGCAGGAAAACAATTAGAACACATGAATACAATTAGAGCACAGGAATACAATTAGAGCACATGAACACAATTAGAGAGCACATGAACACAATTGGAACACAGTAACACAATTGGAGCACAGGAATACAATTGGAGCACAGTAACACAATTGGAGCACAGGAATACAATTGGAGCACAGGAATACAATTAGAGCACAGGAATACAAGTAGAACACAAGAATACAATTAGAGCACAGGAATACAATTAGAGCACAGGAATACAATTAGAGCACAGGAATACAATTAGAGCACAGGAATACAATTAGAGCACAGGAATGCAATTAGAGCACAGAAATACAATTAGAACACAGGAATACAATAAGATCACAAGAACACAATTTTTCCACAAGAACTCAATTAGATCACTGGAACATAATTATAGCACAGAAATACAATTAGACCTGAGCAACACAATTATAGCACATGAGCACAATTAGAGCACCTAAACTCACTTAGAGTACAGGAATAATTAGAGTACATAAAACAATTTTGGAGAACAGGAACATAATTAGAGCCCAGGAATATAATTAGAACCCAGAGACATGACACAATTATGTTCCTACAGCCTAGAAACGTAATTGGAGCACAGGAACACAATTGGAGCACAGGCAAACAATTGGAGCACAGGAACACAATTGGAGCACAGGAACACAATTGGAGCACAGGAACACAATTGAAGCACAGGAACACAGTTGGAGCACAGGAACACAATTGGAGCACAGGAACACAATTGGAGCACAGGAACACAGTTGGAGCACAGGAACACAGTTGGAGCACAGGAACACAATTGGAGCACAGGAACACAATTGGAGCACAGGAACACAATTGGAGCACAGGAACACAATTGGAGCACAGGAACACAATTGAAGCACAGGAACACAGTTGGAGCACAGGAACACAATTGGAGCACAGGAACACAATTGGAGCACAGGAACACAGTTGGAGCACAGGAACACAGTTGGAGCACAGGAACACAGTTGGAGCACAGGAACACAATTATACCACAGAGACATAATTAGAGCACAGGAACATATTAGAGCAATTTAACACATAGCACAGTAACATATGAGAGCTTATGAACACAATTGGAGCTCAGGAACACAATTACACAATTAGATCACATAAATATAATTATAGCCAAGAAACACAATTATAGCACTGTAACCCAAATAGAACACAGAAACACAATTAGAGCACAGTAACCTGTTAGAGCACAGTAACCCACTTAGAGCACAGTAACCTGTTAGAGCACATTAACCTGTTAGAGCACAGTAACCCACTTAGAGCACAGTAACCTGTTAGAGCACAGTAACCTGTTAGAGCACAGTAACCCGCTTAGAGCACAGTAACCTGTTAGAGCACAGTAACCCACTTAGAGCACAGTAACCTGTTAGAGCACAGTAACCCGCTTAGAGCACAGTAACCTGTTAGAGCACAGTAACCCACTTAGACCACAGTAACCTGTTAGAGCACAGTAACCCGCTTAGAGCACAGTAACCTGTTAGAGCACAGTAACCTGTTAGAGCACAGTAACCCGCTTAGAGCACAGTAACCCACTTAGAGCACAGTAACCCACTTAGAGCACAGTAACCTGTTAGAGCACAGTAACCTGTTAGAGCACAGTAACCTGTTAGAGCACAGTAACCTGTTAGAGCACAGTAACCTGTTAGAGCACAGTAACCTGTTAGAGCACAGTAACCCGCTTAGAGCACAGTAACCTGTTAGAGCACAGTAACCCGCTTAGAGCACAGTAACCTGTTAGAGCACAGTAACCTGTTAGAGCACAGTAACCTGTTAGAGCACAGTAACCTGTTAGAGCACAGTAACCTGTTAGAGCACAGTAACCTGTTAGAGCACAGTAACCCGCTTAGAGCACAGTAACCTGTTAGAGCACAGTAACCCGCTTAGAGCACAGTAACCTGTTAGAGCACAGTAACCCGCTTAGAGCACAGTAACCTGTTAGAGCACAGTAACCTGTTAGAGCACAGTAACCCGCTTAGAGCACAGTAACCCACTTAGAGCACAGTAACCCACTTAGAGCACAGTAACCCACTTAGAGCACAGTAACCCACTTAGAGCACAGTAACCCACTTAGAGCACAGTAACCTGTTAGAGCACAGTAACCTGTTAGAGCACAGTAACCTGTTAGAGCACAGTAACCTGTTAGAGCACAGTAACCTGTTAGAGCACAGTAACCTGTTAGAGCACAGTAACCCGCTTAGAGCACAGTAACCTGTTAGAGCACAGTAACCCGCTTAGAGCACAGTAACCTGTTAGAGCACAGTAACCCGCTTAGAGCACAGTAACCTGTTAGAGCACAGTAACCTGTTAGAGCACAGTAACCCGCTTAGAGCACAGTAACCTGTTAGAGCACAGTAACCTGTTAGAGCACAGTAACCCGCTTAGAGCACAGTAACCCACTTAGAGCACAGTAACCCACTTAGAGCACAGTAACCTGTTAGAGCACAGTAACCTGTTAGAGCACAGTAACCTGTTAGAGCACAGTAACCTGTTAGAGCACAGTAACCTGTTAGAGCACAGTAACCTGTTAGAGCACAGTAACCCGCTTAGAGCACAGTAACCTGTTAGAGCACAGTAACCCGCTTAGAGCACAGTAACCTGTTAGAGCACAGTAACCCGCTTAGAGCACAGTAACCTGTTAGAGCACAGTAACCTGTTAGAGCTCAGTAACCCGCTTAGAGCACAGTAACCCACTTAGAGCACAGTAACCCGCTTAGAGCACAGTAACCTGTTAGAGCACAGTAACCCGCTTAGAGCACAGTAACCTGTTAGAGCACAGTAACCCGCTTAGAGCACAGTAACCTGTTAGAGCACAGTAACCTGTTAGAGCACAGTAACCCGCTTAGAGCACAGTAACCCACTTAGAGCACAGTAACCCACTTAGAGCACAGTAACCCACTTAGAGCACAGTAACCCACTTAGAGCACAGTAACCCACTTAGAGCACAGTAACCTGTTAGAGCACAGTAACCTGTTAGAGCACAGTAACCTGTTAGAGCACAGTAACCTGTTAGAGCACAGTAACCTGTTAGAGCACAGTAACCTGTTAGAGCACAGTAACCTGTTAGAGCACAGTAACCCGCTTAGAGCACAGAAACCTGTTAGAGCACAGTAACCTGTTAGAGCACAGTAACCTGTTAGAGCACAGTAACCTGTTAGAGCACAGTAACCTGTTAGAGCACAGTAACCTGTTAGAGCACAGTAACCTGTTAGAGCACAGTAACCTGTTAGAGCACAGTAACCTGTTAGAGCACAGTAACCCACTTAGAGCACAGTAACCTGTTAGAGCACAGTAACCTGTTAGAGCACAGTAACCTGTTAGAGCACAGTAACCTGTTAGAGCACAGTAACCTGCTAGAGCACAGTAACCCGCTTAGAGCACAGTAACCTGTTAGAGCACAGTAACCTGTTAGAGCACAGTAACCTGTTAGAGCACAGTAACCTGTTAGAGCACAGTAACCTGTTAGAGCACAGTAACCCGCTTAGAGCACAGTAACCCACTTAGAGCACAGTAACCTGTTAGAGCACAGTAACCTGTTAGAGCACAGTAACCTGTTAGAGCACAGTAACCTGTTAGAGCACAGTAACCTGTTAGAGCACAGTAACCCACTTAGAGCACAGTAACCTGTTAGAGCACAGTAACCTGTTAGAGCACAGTAACCTGTTAGAGCACAGTAACCTGTTAGAGCACAGTAACCTGTTAGAGCACAGTAACCCGCTTAGAGCACAGTAACCCGCTTAGAGCACAGTAACCTGTTAGAGCACAGTAACCTGTTAGAGCACAGTAACCCGCTTAGAGCACAGTAACCCGCTTAGAGCACAGTAACCCGCTTAGAGCACAGTAACCCGCTTAGAGCACAGTAACCCGCTTAGAGCACAGTAACCCGCTTAGAGCACAGTAACCCGCTTAGAGCACAGTAACCCGCTTAGAGCACAGTAACCCACTTAGAGCATAGTAAACAAATTATAGCACAAGAATATAATTAGAGTAAAATGATTTTTTTAGAGCACATGAACATAGAGCCTAGGAACATATTTAGAGCTTAGGGGCATAATTAGATTCCGTGAACACACGGGGTGTATTGTCCACCACCTGCACCACGTGTTGCTGTGAACACACGAGGTGTATTGTCCACCTACTGCACCACGTGTTGCTGTGAACACACGAGGTGTATTGTCCACCTACTGCACCACGTATTGCTGTGAACACACGAGGTGTATTGTCCAACTACTGCACCACGTGTTGCTGTGAACACACGGGGTGTATTGTCCACCACCTGCACCACGTGTTGCTGTGAACACACGGGGTGTATTGTCCACCACCTGCACCACGTGTTGCTGTGAACACACGGGGTGTATTGTGGCATCGTTGATAAATTAAGCAAATGTGTTGATGACTCTCAAGTGTTACTGTTTACATGCAGACAAAAACAGCGACGGTGAGGCCAGCGGGAAGCGTCACGGCAACTGTGACGTCAACGGCAACGGCAACGACAACGGCAACGACAACGGCTACGACAACAACTACGGCAACAACTACGGCAACTACCACTGCCACGGCAACAGCAACATCCACGGCAACCGTGACAGCCACGACAACAGCAACGGCAACAACTACGGCAACAACGACTATAACTAGTGCGACAACATCACTGGTGACGTCAACGGCAACGGTAACGGCAACGGTGGCGACAACAGTGACGAAGACGCAGGTGTCGGTCAGCACAATGGTCAAGACCAGGACCGTTACTCTGTTGACCAACGGATATGGCGGTGGGTCTCCCTCATTGTCTCAGGCGCCTCTCATGGCACCTCTACTCTGGCACCTCTACTCTAGTACCTCTACTCTGGCACCTCTACTCTGACACCCCTACTCTGGCACCCCTACTCTGGCACCCCTACTCTGGCACCTCTACTCTGGCACCTCTACTCTGGCACCTCTACTCTGGCACCCCTACTCTGGCACCTCTACTCTGGCACCTCTACTCTGGTTCCTCTACTCTGGCACCTCTACTCTGGCACCTCTACTCTGGTACCTCTACTCTGGCACCTCTACTCTGGCACCTCTACTTTGGCACCTCTACTCTGGCACCTCTACTCTGGCACCTCTTCTCTGGCACCTCTACTCTTGCACCTCTGCTCTGGTACTTCTCCTCTGAGACATTTTCTCTGGCACCTCTACTCTGGCACCTCTCCTCTGGCACTAGCACAGCTAACACCAGTACCTCTATTTTGGTCCCGGGATCTCTACTCTGACACCTGTACTCTGGCACTGACACAGCTGACATAAGTATCTCTACTCCGGCCCCTCTTCTCTACTCTAGAGCCTCTACTCTGACATCAGCACCTCTATTCTAGCATCTACTCCTCTACTCTGCCACCGTCACCTCTATGCTGACACGAGTGACAGCACCTCTACTCTGCCACTCTCTCCACTACACTGGCACCGGCTTCTTTACAGCTGGCACTAGCACCTCTACTCTGACACCAGCAAATCTATTCTGATACTAGCACCTCTACTCTGACACCAGCACCTCTACTCTTACACCGGCACCTCTACTCTTACACCGGCACCTCTACTCTTACACCGGCACCTCTACTCTGACACCAGCACCTCTACTCTTACACCGGCACCTCTACTCTGACACCAGCACCTCTACTCTTACACCGGCACCTCTACTCTGACACCAGCACCTCTACTCTTACACCGGCACCTCTAATCTGGCACCGTGTACTCAACTCTGGCACCGTCTCCTCTACTCTGTCACTAGCCTCTCTATTATGGCAATATCACTTCTACTGGGCAACGGCACCTCTACTCTGTCAACGGCACCTCTACTCTGTCAACGGCACCTCTACTCTGTCAACGGCACCTCTACTCTGTCAACGGCACCTCTACTCTGTCAACGGCACCTCTACTCTGTCAACGGCACCTCTACTCTGTCAACGGCACCTCTACTCTGACATCGGTACTTCTACTCTGACACCGGCACTTCTACTCTGTCAACGGCAGGTCTACTCTAAAACCGACACCTCTTCTCTGGCACTATAGCACTTCTACCCTGACACTATATCACCTCTCCTATGGCACTTGAACCTCTACTCAATCATTAGCACCTCTACTTTGGCACTTGTACATCTACTCTGACACCTCTACTCTGGTACCTCTAATCCGTCTCCTCTGACACCTCTACTCTGGTACCTCTAATCCGTCTCCTCCGGCACCTCTAGCACCGTCTCCTCTACTCTGGCACCGTCTCCTCTACCCTGACACTGTCTCCTCTACTCTGGCTCCGTCTCTTCTACCCTAGCACCATCTCCTATAATCTGACACCGTCTCCTCTACACTGACACCGTCTCCTCTACTCTGACACCGTCTCCTCTACTCTGACACCGTCTCCTCTACTCTGACACCGTCTCCTCTACTCTGACACCGTCCCCTCTACACTGGCACCGTCTCCTCATCTCTGACACCGTCTCCTCTACGCTGGAACCGTCTCCTCTACTCTGACACTGTCTCCTCTACTCTGGCACCGTCTCTTCTACTCTGGCACCGTCTCCTATACTCTGACACTGTCTCCTCTACACTGACACCGTCTCCTCTACTCTGACACCGTCTCCTCTACTCTGACACCGTCTCCTCCACTCTGGCAGCGTCTCCTCTACTCTGGCACCGTCTCCTCTACTCTGACACCGTCTCCTCTACTCTTCCACCGTCTCATCTACTCTGTCTGACACCGTCTCCTCTACTCTGACACCGTCTCCTCTACTCTGACACCGTCCCCTCTACTCTGGCACCGTATCCTCTACTCTGACACTGTCTCCTCTACTCTGGCACCGTCTCCTCTACTCTGGCACCGTCTACTCTACACTGGCACCGTCTCCTCTACTCTGGCACCATCTTCTCTACTCTGGCACCGTCTCCTCTACTCTAGCACCGTCTCCTCTACTCTGACACCGTCTCCTCTACTCAGACATCGTCTCCTCTACTCTGGTACCGTCTCCTCATCTCTGACACCGTCTCCTCTACTCTGACACCGTCTCCTCTACACTGACACCGTCTCCTCTACTCTGACACCGTCTCCTCTACTCTGACACCGTCTCCTCTACTCTGACACCGTCTCCTCTACTCTGACACCGTCTCCTCTACTCTGGTACCGTCTCCTCATAACTGACACCGTCTCCTCTACTCTGACACCGTCTTCTCTACACTGACACCGTCTCCTCTACTCTGACACCGTCTCCTCTACTCTGGCACCGTCTCCTCTACTCTGACACCGTCTCATCTACTCTGACACTGTCTCCTCTACTCTGACACCGTCTCGTCTACTCTGACACCGTCTCCTCTACTCTGACACCGTCTCTTCTACACTGACACCGTCTCCTCTACTCTGACACCGTCTCCTCTACTCTGACACCGTCTCCTCTACTTTGACACCGTCTCCTCTACTCTGACACCGTCTCCTCTACTCTGACACCATCTCATCTGCTCTGACACCATCTCCTCTACTCTGACACCGTCTACTCTACACTGGCACCGTCTCCTCTACTCTGGCACCGTCTCCTCTACTCTGGCACCGTCTCCTCTACTCTAGCACCGTCTCCTCTACTCTGACACCGTCTCCTCTACTCTGACACCGTCTCCTCTACTCTGACACCGTCTCCTCTACTCTGGCACCGTCTCCTCTACTTTAGCTCCGTCTCCTCTACTCTGACACCGTCTCCTCTACTCTGGCACCGTCTCTTCTACTCTGGCACCGTCTCCTCTACTTTAGCTCCGTCTCCTCTACTCTGACACCGTCTCCTCTACTCTGACACCGTCTCCTCTACTCTGGCACCGTCTCCTCTACTTTAGCTCCGTCTCCTCTACTCTGACACCGTCTCCTCTACTGGCACCGTCTCCTCTACTCTGGCACCGTCTCCTCTACTTTAGCTCCGTCTCCTCTACTCTGACACTGTCTACTCTACTCTGGCACCGTCTCTTCTACTCTGGCACCGTCTCCTCTACTCTGACACCGTTTCCTCTACTCTGACACCGTCTCCTCAACTCTGTCTGACAACGTCTCCTCTACTCTGGCACCGTCTCGTCTACTCTGACACCGTCTACTCTACTCTGACACCGTCTCCTCTACTCTGACACCGTTTCCTCTACCCTGACACCGTCTCCTCTACTCTGTCTGACAACGTCTCCTCTACTCTGGCACCGTCTCTTCTACTCTGACACCGTCTCCTCTACCCTGACACCGTCTCCTCTACTCTGACACCGTCTCCTCTACTCTGACACCGTCTCATCTACGCTGACACCGTCTCCTCTACTCTGACACCGTCTCCTCTACCCTGACACCGTCTCCTCTACTCTGACACCGTCTCCTCTACTCTGACACCGTCTCATCTACGCTGACACCGTCTCCTCTACTCTGACACCGTCTCCTCTACTCTGACACCGTCTCATCTACGCTGACACCGTCTCCTCTACTCTGACACCGTCTCATCTACGCTGACACCGTCTCGTCTACTCTAGCACCGTCTCCTCTTCTCTGACACCGTCTCCTCTACTCTGTCTGACACCGTCTCCTCTACATTGGCAGTCAATAGGAGCTGCCTCACCAAGGTCAATAGCTGCCTCGCTTGAGCCAGTAGGCTTAAAATGTTCGTATATATTTTGAAATCTCTCTATCATTGTTCAGGATTATAGATAGTCCATTATAGATAGAGGTTCCTTTTGAACTCTCTGGGATTCCAACCACACCTCCTCACCACCTCCATCCTTCCAGTTCCATTTCCTCAAACCCAATGCACGTGCCTTCCCTTAGACTCCACCAGCCCAAGCCCACATCCCGCACCACGGGGTCCCCAGCATACTCCTCACGCACCCACAACCCCCTCCTTCCAGACCCCACATCTTGCACCACCGCCTCACCTCAGCCAACACCCCCACCCCCAACCTCCCCAACCTTACATCCTGCACTATGGGCCACGCACCCCCCTCCCCCCCCACTATCCCCACATCCATTCTAACCACAGTAGTGGGGAAGACAACTTAACGATATTATTTGTTTAAGGTTACCGATGCGACCTTAAGGAGTTGTTATTGGGAAAATTTGGGTCAAAAGTTTCAGCTGTGATCTTAAAGAGTTCTTAATGGGAAAATTTGGGGCAAAAGTTTTCGCAGCGACCTTATGAGAGTTCTCTTAAGAAAAAAATCATCTTCGTCTTAGCCGTTTTCTAGTTAAATCATATCAAGTCCATTTTCTGAAAATATGTTTATTAGTAGTTTATTGAGGAATTTGCAGCTCTTAAACTATTGAAGGTCTTAATTTCGGTTATATTTGTTTTCAGAGTTATATTTCCTGCTACGGTCTTAAGGAATTCTTATGGAAAAAAATAAACTCTTTGAACTTAAGTTTCTGTTCTGAAAAAGTATCAGTATCAGAAGTTAGTTGTTGAACCTGGATCTATTACTTTATAAGTGTAGTTTCACTATAAGTAGCCCAATTTTCGTTCAATGCATTACAGTCATATCTCGGACGTAGTAAGAAAAGAATAGTTAGCGAGTTTCTGTTCTTTTTTCCCCGCCTAAAATAAGTTATATTCCTGTAACTTCGTTAGTATCTACCCAAATCCCCTGAGATTTAAAACATAGTTATTTCTTACGAAGTAAAAGACAACAATTTTGTTACCGAGTTCCAGCTCTCGTCCCCGCCTTAGTTAATTCATACATCTTCGTTACTATCAGTCCATTTTCCCTGAAATTTAATACCGCTGTATTTTGGATGTAGTAAAAAACAAAAATAGAGTGATCTAGTTCCAGCTCCTGTCCTCCGATTTAGTTCACTCGAGTTCATTCGTACAACTTCGTTAATGGCAGATTAATTTCCCTGAAACTTATAACCACTGCATTTCCGACGTAGTAAAATAGATCAAGGCAATTGCCAAGCTTCGGCTCTTGTGCCCCGCTTTAGTATACTCTTGTAATTTCGTTAATAACAAATCAATTTTCCTGAGATTTAAAACCGTTACATTTACAACACAGTAATATAGATTAAAGCAATTACCAAGCACCGACTCCTGTTCTCCGCCTTAGATCAATGTTCATCAAACAGTATTCCAGAACATCAAGAACAAGTGAGTAGCTCTCAACTTTTGCTTTATCTTAAGTAAACACGAGTCTTACCCTAACTAACAATAAACCTATTTAAATAGCCTTATCTCTCCCTCCCTCCATTTCCATGCTCCCTTTTGCTCACTTATCTCCCCCCTGACACCACCCCCCAGCTCCTCGCCTCCCATATCTTCCCCCCCCCCCACACCCCAGCTTCTCACTCCCATATATTCCCAATCCCCACACCCCAGCTTCTCACTCCCATATATTCCCAATCCCCACCCATTCTTCACCCAACTCAATGACCCATTATCTTCCCCTACCCTCACTCCTACTTCCCCTGGCTCCCCATCCCATTATTTTCCCTCTCCTTCACCCCCTAGTTCCCCCAACTCCCCGACCCCCTTATCTTCCCCCTCCCAACCTTCAGTCCCTTATCTTCCCCTCCCTTCCTCTGCCTCACCCCTTCCCCAACTCCCCCCTTAACAGCCCTCTCACTCACCTCCCCCCCCCACGCCCTTTATCTCCCAGCATCTCACCCAATCCCTAACTCCACCCAAATCTTCCCCTCTCCAGAATTTTAAATACCGCTATTACCAATAACATTACCGTATTTAACAATGTTATTTACCAATAACATTGTCAATACTCAAGTGTGTATATATATATATATATATATATATATATATATATATATATATATATATATATATATATATATATATATATATATATATATATATATATATATATATATATATATATGCAAGATGTCTATATTCTCTTTACATGATCATTCCATATTTGTTAGGCTTCTCTCCATGTTCAACAAATTTTCACAGCATGTTCTCAATACAACTTTGCTACACGTTATTCATGTTCTCAACATGTACTCTGCAAGTTCACTTCATGTTTTCGCCTGTTTGTCCGTGTTTATTGCATTCTGTTTCATGTTCTCAATAAATTCCATTCATGTTTTTTACATGTTCTCGGTGTTCCTTTCATATTCTATATGTTCTCAAAATGTTCTTAGCATGTTCTTCACAAGTTTGTTTTTCATTCTTTTTATACTGTGTATAAACTTTCATTGTTTTTCATGTTCTCTACAAATTCCATTTATGTACCTCTCATGTTCTTTGTGATATTTTCCTATTTGAACATGTTTCTTTAAAATCAAATGTTAATTTGCTTTGGCCATTCAGTAAATAGTTCATTCTTATGTATTATCAACTGCATTACTCTCCCCCCCTAGCAAATTTAGTTACACATGTATTTATTTATCAACAAAACATTTCTGACAAACACTGTTCTTAAACTGAACTGAAAATAGTCAAGCATAACTTCTTTCAGTCATTTTTTACCTAAAATATCTCTTCGTTCGTTCAAAATATTTTCCAAAGGAATATTTAAATAATTTCTTAACTAACATTACACTTTGCTCAAATGAAAAAGAGTCAAGCGTAACTTCTTAAATGATTTACTAACTAAAATAACTCGTCCTTAGTTCGAAAAAATAACTATATGTCTTCTTTCAACACTTTCTTAACTAACATTATGCTCTATAGAGCGAAAAAAATAGTCATAGGTAATTTATTTATAATATTACTAACTAAAGCTAGTCTCTGAAACATCTTTAAACGTGAAGTGATGCTCTCATTCCCTCTTTATGTAAGGACACACTTAGAGATCTCAAGATACACTCAAAGCCATCAAAGCTAATCTCAAAGACATCAATGTTACACTCAGAGTCCTCAAAGATGATCTCTGAAACATCAAGCATTAAAAAACTCTCTCTGTGTACTCTTTACTTATAAAGGATACTCTCTAGGACTTTTTTATGCATAAATAAACTCACACGGTAACAAACATTGTTCATCATTCAGTAACTAAGTAGTCAAGAGCATCGCTTTCAGTAAAATATGTAAACTATAGTTTTTTTAGACTTACTAAGACAACTTTAAGTAATATATCAAACTAAACACGTGCAACTTTATGTACCAATAAACTTATGTGTCATGTAAAGTAACTATCTTTTATGTAGTAGTAACAGTTTCACTAGGACATTTTACAGTCAAAAGGTGTTAGTAACAATTATCACATCACTCACAAAAATAACTCAGTTCCCGGTAGCATATCTATCATTTCTTATTTACTTAACTTCCATTATGCAATAGGTTTTCTCGAAAATAGAGTGATCTAGTTCCAGACATGTAAGCTTTACATGTCTTATTCTGATTAAAATGTATTGTCTTATCCACCTAATCTTAAACTATTCTGATTAACAATTCACTATCCTACCTAAGCTGATTTGCCTGAGCTAACCTATCCTAACTTACCTAGTCAAACTTACCTATCCTCTCCTACCTGATGTAACTTAACATATCGTAACTTACACAACGTTACTTCCCTAACAAAACCTATCCTACCTGAGTAATTTGCATAACCTATACTGCATAACCATCCTGACATGTACATACCTTGCTAACTTGCTATACTTATATAACTTGCTAACTTAACTAACTTACCAAATTACATGATATATCTTACATAACCTAATTTACCTGAGGTAACTTACCTATCCTGATCTAACCTAACTTACATATCTTACTAACTTATTTAACTTACATAAATTAATGTACTTATCTGCCCTCATCTACCTAACCTAACCTATCCTCCGTAACATAGTATTATCTCTGGAACATCTGCTCTTCATTTATTTACCCATGAAAGACTCTTTTAACACTTGCAGTTACAAACCAGAACTTTAATATTACACTTGCAAACATATACATACTTACATAAAATACCCCATGACACATACACTTTTACATAAGTTGCTTAAAATATGTACACAATTATACATATGTGACATTCTCATTTACACTTACAATTACATTTACAAACTAGCATAAACTTATATAAATTCATTCAACTCTGACAAAACACATACACTCTTACACAATCTCGGAAATGCACTTACGCATTCACATACAGTTACATTTATAAACACAAATTTACCCATATAAACTCCTTCTTACATACGAACCATGTAAAATCCTACACACTTATAATAACATTCACAAGCTTAAACAACTGAAGCAAATACTCATTTCACTCACTTAAAAAACACAGATTTGAACACATGCTCTCAGTTCATTAACTTACTCACTTTCTAAAAATTTCACAAGTTCTCTTGTATATGCAAATTATCTCAAACTTGCACAAAATTCATAGGCTTAGTCTAACATGCATATACACTTAAGTACTTTCGCAGATCATATGCACTCTTAAACAAACCAGCACAGCTCTCTCTCTCTCTCTCTCTCTCTCTCTCTCTCTCTCTCTCTCTCTCTCTCTCTCTCTCTCTCTCTCTCTATCTCTCTCTCTCTCTCTCTCTCTCTCTCTCTCTCTCTCTCTCTCTCTCTCTCTCTCTCTCTCTCTCTCTCTCTCTCTCTCTCTCTCTCTCTCTCTCTCTCTCTCTCTCTCTCTCTCTCTCTCTCTCTCTCTCTCTCTCTCTCTCTCCCTCTTTCTCTCTCTCTCTCCCTCTCTCTCTCTCTCTCTCCCCTCTCTCTCTCTCTCTCTCTCTCTCTCTCTCTCCCTCTCTCTCTCTCCCCCTCTCTCTCTCTCTCTCTCTCTCTCTCTCTCTCTCTCTCTCTCTCTCTCTCTCTCTCTCTCTCCTCTCTCTCTCTCTCTCTCTCTCTCTCTCTCTCTCTCTCTCTCTCTCTCTCTCTCTCTCTCTCTCTCTCTCTCTCCCCTCTCTCTCTCTCTCTCTCTCTCTCTCTCTCTCTCTCTCTCTCTCTCTCTCTCTCTCTCTCTCTCTCTCTCTCTCTCTCTCTCTCTCAATATTTAAACACAACAAAAACTACATCTGGAAGTTTAGGTTAAGAGTAATGAATAAGGACAAATTATAACAAACATAATAATTACACAAAAGAGCAGAAAGAAGTTAGGTTAAAGGACAATGAATAAGAAATTATTATAATAATCATAATAAATATAACTTATGAGATCCTTGAAGCCACCCAAACAAATGTAAGGTAATGAAACTAGGCGGTGGAAACAGGAGGCCAGAAACAGGACACCGAATGGGAGATGAAGTCCTTCATGAAACAGACAGAGAGAAAGATCTAGGAGTTGATATCACACCAAACCTCTTTCCTGAAGCCCACATAAAAAATAACATCGGCGGCATATGCGAGGCTGGCTAACATCAGAACTGCCGTCATGAGCCTGTGTAAGGATTCATTTAGAACCTTGTATAAGACCAATAAGAACATGTATAAGACCAATCCTGGAGTATGCGGCCCCAGCATGGAGCCCGTACCTTGTTAAGCACAGGACTAAGCTGGAAAAAGTTCATAAGTATGCCACTAGGCTAGTCTCAGAACTAAGAGGCATGAGTTACGAGCAAAGGATGCATGAAATGAACCTAACGTAGCTGGAAGATAGAACTCGGCGAGACATGATCACTAAATACAAAATTCTGAGAGGTATCGACAGGGTAGATAGAGATTACTTGTTTAACACGGGAGGTACGTGAACAAGGGGACACAGGTGGAAACTGAGTACCCAAATGAACCACAGGGACGTTGGAAAGAACTTTTTCAGTGTCAGAGTAGTTAACAGATGGAATGCATTAGGCAGTGATGTGGTGGAGGCTGACTCCATACACAGTTTCAAATGTAGATATGATAGAGCCCAGGAGCTCGGGAATCTGTACACAAGTTGATTGACCGTTGAGGGGCAGGACCAAAGACCCAGAGCTCAACCCCCGCAAGCACAAGTAGGCGAGTACAACATGGTGAGTACACATACATACACACAAATTTGACTAAAAATTAACATATTTTATACATTGAAAAGACGACTTTATATAAATAGTTACAGAGTCATCGTTCTGAGATCAAATGAGAACGTAAAAAAACTTTTGCGTGTGCTGGGAAGGGTTGAGAGCTACTCACTTCTTGTTGTTGATGTTCTGGAATACTGTTTGATGAACATTGATCTAAGGCGGAGAACAGCAGTTGGCACTTGGTAATTTCTTTGTTCTATTTTACTACGTTGGAAATGTATGGTTTTAAATCTCAGGGAAATTGATTTGTTATTAACGACATTACAAGAGTAATCTAAGGCGGGGTACAAGAGCCGGAGCTCGGTAATTGATTTGATCTATTTTACTACGTCCAAAATGCAGTGGTTTTAAAGCTCAATCAAATTGGCCTGTCAGATGACAGGAGCTGGAACTCGATCACTCTATGTTTTTTCTTACTTCATCCAAAATATAGCGGTTTTAAATTTCAGGGAAAATGGACTGATAGTAACGAGATTGTTCGCAAGAACTGAGGCGGGAACGAGAGCTGGAACTCGGTCACTAAATTGTTACTTCTTATTTGTTGTCCTCAGGCCTCAAGAACTTACTTCTGATACTGTGAATTACTTTTTCAAAATAGAAACTTGAGTCCAGAGTCTTTTTTTTTCCATACGAACTCTTTAAGTTCGGAAGTAAAACTAAAATAAGTAGAGCGGGAATTATGAACTTCAATAGTTTCAGAACTGGGAATTCCTTAATTATTAAACTACTTATAAACATATTTTCTGAAAATGGACTTTATATGATTTAACTAAAAACGGCGAAGATAAAGTGATGATATTTATTTCTTAAGAGAACTCTTCAAGATCGCAGCGGTAACGTTTGACCTGAATATTTCTCACAAGAACTATTATAAAGTTGCCGGGGTTACTTCCCCCCCCCTCACCAAACAAATAAGTTACCCCTTTGTTGCCTTCTCCATTATTAACAACCCCACCCTATTCGTTATTACCCCCTTTCCTCAACCACCCAAAAAAATACCCCCAACTCCCTCGCAACCCTTCACCATTCCAAAAACCCCATTGCCCGCCACCTTATAACCCCACCAACCTTAACTCCCCCCTAATCCCCGACCCCCAACCACATCCCACAATCCCCATCACCCATAATCACCACCACCTCTCCCCCTCACAAACCCCAACCACCACCTCTCCCACCGCAACTCCCACTACCCTCATTCCCTACAACCCCAACCCCCCACTCTCCACAACCCCCAACCAACCCTGTCTCCCCACAACTCCAACCTATGCCCACTACCCAAACTTTCCACAACCATAACTAACCCCCACGCACACTCCCCACAACTCCTCTCACCCACAACAAAAATCCATGTATTCCTGCAGACAACAACGACGGCTTCAAGCAGCCAGGCTACAGCTGGTGAAGACCAGGGCCCCCCACCTGCCTCCAGGGGCTCCCTGGCTCGCCCCTGACCCTCCTCCGCCGCCCCACCTGCCTCCAGGGGCTCCCTGGCTCGCCCCTGACCCTCCTCCGCCGCCCCACCTGCCTCCAGGGGGCTCCCTGGCTCGCCCCTGACCCTCCTCCGCCGCCCCACCTGCCTCCAGGGGCTCCCAGGCTCGCCCCTGATCCTCTTCCGCCGCCCCACCTGCCTACAGGGGCTCCCTGGCTCACCACTGACCCTCCTCCTCCGTCTTGAAGGTTATCTTTGAGTTCGCCCTTGCTGGAGGGTTTATCAAATAGTACTGGGTGGTAGAGCGACGGTCTTGCTTCTTGCAGGGTCGGCGTTCGATCCCCCGATGGTCCAGGTGGCTAGGCTCTGCTCAGTCATTCTGTCCTTATACCCCAGCTCTTAGTCTGTCCTCATACCCCAGCTCTTGGTCTGTCCTCATACACCCAGCTCTTGATCTGTCCTCATACCCCAGCTCTTGGTCTGTCCTCATACCCCAGCTCTTGGTCTGTCCTCATACCCCAGCTCTTGGTCAGTCGTCATACCCCAGCTCTTGGTCAGTCGTCATACCCCAGCTCTTGGTCAGTCGTCAAACCCCAGCTCCTGGTCAGTCGTCATACCCCAGCTCTTGGTCAGTCGTCATACCCCAGCTCTTGGTCAGTCGTCATACCCCAGCTCTTGGTCAGTCGTCATACCCCAGCTCTTGGTCAGTCGTCATACCCCAGCTCTTGGTCAGTCGTCAAACCCCAGCTCCTGGTCAGTCGTCATACCCCAGCTCTTGGTCAGTCGTCATAC
>NC_091173.1:39038212-39048212 GCF_040958095.1 Procambarus clarkii
TGTGTTGTCGTACCTGCCTGCAGGATGGTAACATAGGCCCCTAACAGGTGTGCGTGTGTTGTCGTACCTGCCTGCAGGATGGCAACATAGGCATCTAACAGGTGTGCGTGTGTGGCCGTACCTGCCTGCCACTCACTTGGGAAACAAACTAATCACTAGACATCATGTGCGCGCAGATACGACGTTAACAAAGTTATTCCTTTAAATTCTGTCACATCTTACAAATGTGAACAAAATATATAAAAACGCAAAGAGATTCGCATTTTTGTACTGCAAGATAGTCTGTAAATTCTGAGACGCCTGTCAACTATTCTCGTTTGTTCTACGTATGGTATAAAATAAAAAGAATTGGCTTTGCATCTTGTTTTACTGCCCACATAAGGCTTACACCATCAACATGTCTACACTTCACAACAATTATGTGATAAAATTTTACGACAATTGAAGCACGGATATTGTTTTGATATCAAATATTAAGTGAAGTATTATAAGGTCAACTTTCTTTGTCCTGTAATGAAGACTGTATTCAAAATCTTTATTCGTGAATTGTTGTACATATATAATTGGAAACATTTACATAAAAAATACAGTACATTAATTATATAAGAAGTTACAATAATTCTATAGCACGTAATCATAGGGTGAAATCATAGATATTGCTGGCTTAAGCCTAAGCATTCTACGTCAACAGATACTGGGACTATCCGGGCTTAAAATCATCCCAATCACACAGCTTATATAACATCGTCACCCACAGTCACACAGCTTATATAACACCGTCACCAACAGTCACACAGCTTATATAACACCGTCACCCACAGTCACACAGCTTATATAACACCGTCACCCACAGTCACACAGCTTATATAACACCGTCACCAACAGTCACACAGCTTATATAACACCATAACCCACAGTCACACAGCTTATATAACACCATCACCAACAGTCACACAGCTTATATAACACCGTCACCAACAGTCACACAGCTTATATAACACCGTCACCCACAGTCACACAGCTTATATAACACCGTCACCCACAGTCACACAGCTTATATAACACCATCACCAACAGTCACACAGCTTATATAACACCGTCACCCACAGTCACACAGCTTATATAACACCGTCACCCACAGTCACACAGCTTATATAACACCGTCACCCACAGTCACACAGCTTATATAACACCGTCACCCACAGTCACACAGCTTATATAACACCCTCTGACTTCAGTTCCACACAAAAGTCAAGCCGGTAATCCATTTCTCGGTTACAGTAGTTTCCTCTTAATTCCAAATATCATCTTGGAGTCTACATGCTTCCTAGCTGATGAGTTGTGTTATCCTCTCTTAGACTTGCTTCCTCATTACCTACATCACTGTTATGTTATCCTGTCCTTTAGACTTTCTTCCTCATTACATATATCAGTGTTATGTTATCCTGTCCTGTAGACCTGCTTCCTCATTACATATATTAGTGAGTCTTTAGGCTCGCATAACGTATGAGTTAATCAGTCCCCTTTAAGGCCTGGTTACTCTCAAAATATCAACATAGAAGGATTTTGTTGTTGAAGATTCAGCTACTCGGAGTAAAAGTAGCACGAGCTATGGTGAGATCGTAGTGGACTTACTCAACATTGAAGGTAGGAATTTATGTGAAATTAGCTGTACCTGCCCACGCGTTGTTGTGGCTCAGCAACGCATGTGCATTGCTGAGCCACAGTAACCTTACCCTATCCCCCAGTCCTCCCAAACCATTCCCTCCTGCGTCCCCTCGTCCTCCCAACCATTCCACTCTCCTTCGTCCCCTTGTCCTCCCCACCATTTTCCCCTCCCCCACCATCCCCAACTCCACCGTTCCCTCGTCCTCCCCACCATTCCCCACTCAACCATCCCCTCGTCCACCCCACCATCTCCCACTCCCCCGTCCCCTCGTTCTCCGTACCATGCCCCCCTTCCCTGGTCCCCTCTTCCCCCCCCCCCACCATTACCCACTCCCATGTATCCACGTCCTAACCATCATTCCCCACTCCCGTGTCCGATGCATTCCCAAATGATCTGATGTTTCCCCAGAAAATTGGGAACTTCAAATGATCTGATGTTCCCATCACTGAAAAATAAGAACAGGTAAAAAAACGGAATGAAAAACATTGAACAAATTAAAAAATTAACAATACTCACAAAATGAAAGGTATGGTAAACAACACAGCTCATTTCCAAGGCAATATCACTCAAAATAATTAAATCAAAAGGAAAATAAATCGAAATGTATCAAAATGGAAATAAATAGAAATCTATCAAAATTTAATATATCATTGTAATCAGAAACATTGAAATGGAATCTTAATACATTTAGTATAGCGTGTGTTGATCTTAAGTGCAACAGATGGGGCTGGTTAAAAAAAAAAAGCATGGTTTTATCTGTCACGGGTATGTCATCTATACTTATACAGACGTAATGAACGGTATGGTAAACAACAGAACTCAATTCGAAAACAATGTCACAAAATAATTAAAACAAAATGAAAGTCAATCGAAATCAATGAAAATTGACTTAGTTGTGAAAAGTGATATATATTATTTTGTTGTGCTACTCAGTTGATTCATTTAATGTGGCGTGGTTCTATTCTAAGTATTTATACCATTATTCTTACCATAGTGTTCTGGTTTTTCTTGATGTTATTTATTTGTTTAATAGTACTGAGTTATGCTGGCGTTAATTTCATGCATATATCTATATAAATAAAAATGTAAATGTTCGTTTGTTCAAAATCACTAATCTCCGAAAGTTCTTCACCGATTGCTTCGAAATTTTCACACAACGTTCCATTTACATCCGAGCAGATTTTTATATACATACTATATCAATGTCATGTCTGCGAAGGGAAATAACTGGCTTTTTCTGAAAAACTGTGTTTTTAAGTGTGAGAGAAATCTTTGAAACCTCTTTACCGATTGCTTTGGAACTTTGACACAACGTTGCATTTGAATAGGCGCTTGTTTTTACATACCTACTATATACGTGCCTAACCTGTGACAGGAAAAACATGTTTTTTTTTTAAAACAACACCATCTGTTGGATGTAGGAGCAACACACTGTAATCTCCACAAGTTCTTCAACGATTGCCTTGAAATTTTGACACAACGTTCCATTCGAATATGTACGAGTTTTAATATACCTACTATATAGATGTCACACCTGTGACTGGTAAAACCATGTTTTTTTTTTTTAAATCAGCGCCATCTATTGCATGTAATAGCAACACACGTCATACTAAATATATTATGATTCCATTTCAATGTTTCTGGTTGCATTGATAAATTGAATTTTTTTAGATATCTATATATTTTCATTTTGATTTAATTATTTCGTTTGACATTGCATTGTAATGGAGCCGTGTTGTTTACCATACCGTTCATTTTGTAAGTATAAGTATAGATGCTACACCTGTGACAGGTAAAAAAAAATTTTTTTTTAAGAAACAGCACCATCTGTTGCCTGTACAAGCAACACATGCTATTCTAAATATGTTACGATTCCATTTCAATGTGTTCGATTGCATTTGAAAAAATTTAATTTTCATTGATTTCGATATATTTTCATTTTGATATCATTATTTAGTGTGATATTGCATTAGAATTGAGCTGTGTTGTTTACCATACCGTTCATTTCGCGAGTATAATTATAGATGCTACACCTGTGACAGGTAAAAGCATGCTTTTTTAGGAAAACAGCGCCATTTGTTACACGTAAGATCAATACACGCTATCCCAAATTTGTTTTGATTCCATTTCAATGTTTCCGATTTTATTGATAAATTGAATTTTCATAGATTTCGATTGATTTTCATTTTGATTTAATTTTTTTGTGTGACATTGCATTGAAATTGAGCTGTACCATACCGTTCATTTTGTGAGTATAGTTTATTTATTTATTTATTTTTTTCATTTTGTTTTTAAATGTTTTTCTTATATTTCAGTGATGGGAACATCAGATCATTTGGGATTGCATCAGACGAGGGAGTGGGGAATGGTGGGGAGGACGAGGGGACGAGAGTGGGGGATGGTGAGGAGGACGAGGGGACGAGAGTGGGGGATGGTGAGGAGGACGAGGGGACGAGAGTGGGGGATGGTGAGGAGGACGAGGGGACGAGAGTGGGGGATGGTGAGGAGGACGAGGGGACGAGAGTGGGGGATGGTGAGGAGGACGAGGGGACGAGAGTGGGGGATGGTGAGGAGGACGAGGGGACGAGAGTGGGGGATGGTGAGGAGGACGAGGGGACGAGAGTGGGGGATGGTGAGGAGGACGAGGGGACGAGAGTGGGGGATGGTGAGGAGGACGAGGGGACGAGAGTGGGGGATGGTGAGGAGGACGAGGGGACGAGAGTGGGGGATGGTGAGGAGGACGAGGGGACGAGAGTGGGGGATGGTGAGGAGGACGAGGGGACGAGAGTGGGGGATGGTGAGGAGGACGAGGGGACGGCAAAGTTGGGGATGAAGGGGATGGGGAGATAGGGGAATGGAGAATGGTGGGGAAGACAAGGGGACATTGGAGTGGGGGGGGGGGATGGTGTGGAGGACGAGTGGATGGGGGAGGGGGGGTAATGGTAAGGAGGACGAAGGGACGGAAGTGGAAGATGGTAAGAAAGTCGAGAGAACGGTGGAGAGGGGCATGGTTAGAAGGATGAAGAGACGCTGGAGTGGGGGATGGTGGGGACGAGGGGATAGGGCAATGGAGAATGGTGGGGAGGACAAAGGGACGGGGGGGGGGAAGGGTATGTTGGGGAAGATGAGGGGACGGGGGAGTAGGGAGAACGAGGGGACGGGGGAGTAGGAAGAACGAGGGGACGGGGGAGTTGGGAGAACGAGGGGACGGGGGAGTTGGGAATTGTTGGGAGTACAAAAGGATGGGGAGAGAGGGGGAAATGGTGGGGCGGACTTAGGGACTGGGGAAGGTTGCTGTGGCTCGGCAACGCACATGTGTTGCTGAGCCGTGGGGGATCTCCCGCAGTCCTGTGGATATTCCACAACCCTGCATTGTGTGCAGGAATCCTTCACAGCCCTGCGGTGTTTGTTTGTTCAACCACAGCCTTGCAGTGTGTTTAGTATTCACCACAGCCCCACAGAGTGTGCGAGATCCTCCACAGCCCCACAGAGTGTGCAGGATCCTTCACAGCCCCACAGAGTGTGCAGGATCCTTCACAGCCCTGCAGTGTGTGTAAAATCCCCCACAGTACTGCAGTGTTTGGGTGATCCACCATTGCTGTACAGTCTGCGTGGCATCTACAACAGCCCTGCAGTGAGTGGGGGATCTCCCACAGCCCTGAAGTGTGTGTGGCATCCACCACAGCCATGTAGTGTGTCGGTGATCCTCCACAGCTCTACAGTGCATTGGGTACCCGCCACAGTCACACAGTGCGTGAAGGATCCACTTCAGCCGTTAAATGTGTGGGTGATCCACCTCAGCTCTCCTGTGGGTGTGTGTTATCCACTACAACCCTACAGTGTGTGGGAAAACCATCACAGCCCTGCAGTGTATCCAAGATCCACCAAAGCCCCACACTGTGTATCATCCAGCACAACCCTTGAGTGTGTGCGTGATCCACCACAGTCCTGCAATGTGTTGTGGATCCATCACAGTCCTGAAGGGTGTGGGTGATTCACTACACACTGCAGGGTGTGGGTGATCCACCAAAACCCAGCAGTGTATTGGTGATCCACCACAGCTCTACAGTGTGTATGGGTGATCCACCACAGCTCTACAGTGTGTATGGGTGATCCACCACAGGCCTGCAGTGTGTGGGGTGATCCTCCAAAGCCCTGCAGTGAGAGGGATCGAGTAGAATAAATTATGACTACGACCGTGTGCACCACCTGAGCAGGTGAGCCAGCAGTGGCCTCATAGCTGGATAACCTTATAGTTATCACTCCTAGACCGGATTGATAACTATAATGGAGGGTATGTTCGCCTATCTTTCTCTATACCAGCTCACGTTAATACTTTCCCTGGGGTATATTTAAGAACATACAGACAGTTTTTCATTGATGAGATTCGCAGCCCTTTCTCCCCCTCATCATCCCACCCTCCTAATTTACCCTGACATCACACTAATTGTGCGCAATTTAAATATACGTTAAGACGAGGAAGATGATTAGCTAGACCCCATCAATAATGATGGTTTTTCTATACGAGGCAAGTTGAGAACAGTTACTCAAGAAGAGGTCGAGTCACTTATTGATTTCTGGTCAGATCATTTGACTGAGAAGACAAGATTATACTTGGAAAAAGAAGGAAGGATCCAATGTCTTGGTTGAGTGTCTCACAGGCTTTTATATCAACTGCGCACAAATTGTTAGGTTCCAATAAGGTTAGGTTCTCATGTAGAGTATCCTGCAGGTTTGCGTGGAAATCAGTTGGTTTTCAATCCAGATGGTGAGGCTAATATCTACCTTATGTAGTGTGTTGCCACATATAAATGTTTAGCTAAAGGTATGCATCTTGATAATATTCGCACTAGATCTGTGAATGCTAGTTGGTGTCTCAGGCACATTAATTAGCCAGCCAATGTTAATTCTGCAGTAACATTTGAGGACATCACCAAGGTGGAGAAAATAAATAGGGTCAGTATATTCGTCTATTCACTAGACAGAGATGAAAATACAAGGTGTCATTATATCACTCTAACTAGGGAAGGAAGAGGTGAACATAAAGACATTATTTCTTTGCTAATGGTGGAACCTCAACATCTAGTACTGATAAAAGATTTTAACCAGTATGTATGCAATATATGTGGTAATGCCAACTTCATCCCTAAACAACACAGCTTTTGTCATTGTTGTTTGATATCTCTACTGCCTAACAGTAAGATAACTCACGAATGTATATGTAAGTAGCATCAATCTCTCAAATTTTATCCAGCAAAGAGGAAGATTTCTTTCTATAACTATGGACGAGGATATGGGCCTGGTAACATGTGCTGTTGTGATTTTGAGTGTATGTTAGATTGCTCAAACCCTGAAGGGATGATAGACCCACGTCACAACGTGGGTTGCATATGCCTACATTATCATTGACAGACAGATGAACATTGTTGAGAATGACAGCTATTAAGGGAAGGATGCTGTCAATCACTTTATAACCATACTAGAAGTGTTATGGGCTAGGATCCAGAGGGGACTAGTATCCTATGCACCTCACATGTCCCAACAACAGCAGGCCATATATGAGACAAAAACAGCTTGCGAGCTCTGTGATGAACCTTTCAACGGTGATGATGTAATTAAAGTCAGACATCATGACCACACAATAAGATTTCACAACTATAAAGCTGCTTACTGTGATAGATGTAATTTGTAGTGTATAAATTCATATAAGTTCCTGTACACTTTTTCACACAACACTAGCTATGATTTAGCAGTAATCCTTAATGAGATGAAAGACAGACCAGGGATGGAAATAGATATATTAGCTAGGAATGGATTTAAGTTTATGAAAGTCGATGTGAACAACTTACGATGTTTGAATAGTTTAGCCCTTGTCAATGAATCAATAGGAAGAATAGCTAAAGATCATATTGATAGTGGGAAATCTACTACCATCATATTGGCTATGTTAAAGGGTGTAAATAAAGACGCCATCCCCAAACTGTTGAAGGGTAAACAATCATTCTGCTATGAATACTTATCATCCATGAGTGTGTTAGATGAGCCGCACCTTCCTTCATGTGATAAGTTTTACAACGTGAAAGATATTTATACTGAAAGATGAAGAGCTATCAGAAAAAAATTATGAACAAGCTTTAGAATTGTTTTATCTAGCTAAACGTCGTAACATAGGGCGACTGTCTAGTCCTATGCCTCAAAGTAGACACTGGATTGTTGGCCGATGTGTTCACAGTCTGGCAAGATACCATGCTTACTCTCTACAAATTGGACATTTCTCTACAGTCATTCAAACCCATTGCTATATGATTTACTGCACCGGAATCTCCAAGGCGGGTTCACCAGTGTGATTAGACAGTACACAAATGTGGAGAACCAGCACACAGGCTTAGATCTAGGTGATGATAGTAATTACATCATCTACCAGGATTTTAACAGTCTATATGGAGCGTGTATGACCGAACTGGTCCCTCGTGGAGGGATCCGGAAACTGACTTACAATGAGCGTGATGCGTTGCTAGAGCGAGGCTTGGAGAATATCACATGTGACGGGCCAAAGGGGTATTGGGTGTTGTGTGATACACTGCAGGTTAGTCCAGAGGTAGCATGGTATACAAATGAACTACCCCTAGTTCTTTGAATACCTGCATTACCAAGGAACATATTTCACTTTACAGTAAGAATATTCTTACAGAAGAAAGACGTGGGTTGCCTAAAATGCACTAAATTAATTGCTTCTCATCTCCCTCAGAAAGATAACCTGGTTAGTCTTGACTTGTTACAGTTGCTCATGCGTATTGTATTAGAAGTAGCTGAAGTTCACTACATCTATAAATTTAAACAGGAGAGCTACCTTAAAGACTTCATTGAAACCAATGTTCGTGAACAAGCCAGTACCAAATGTGCGATAAAAAAAAGGCTTTCAAACTCGTATCAAACTCTATATATAGAAAGAGCCTCACAGATTTTTCTAAATATGGGAACAAAGACTATTTAGTCACAGATTGTAGAGGTTTCCTGGAACACGCTTGGAATCCTTTCTTCAAGTGTAGCCTCTTGTTAAGTAAGGATCATGTGATATGTACTATCAAGCAGAAGTCACTCCTAGTCAACACTCTTACATACCTGAGTTATCACATACTTCCAATTGCTAAGAGGCGTCTCTATGAGTTCTGGTATGATGTTGTAATACCTGCGTATGGGGATAAAGCGAGTTTATTATATACAGACACAGACTCTTTAATCATTTTTCTTTCTTATTAAACTTTACTGTCAGGATGTGTTTAAAGAGCTGAATAAGTTTCTTCTCTTTGACTGCATGGATTGTAGCAACTTTCTTGACACACATCCATCCTACTCTAACGTGCGTGAAGGCGAACTAGGATTGCTCAAGTCAGAAATAGGGTCTAAGATTATTATCTATTTAATTGCTCTCAGACTTAAAACATACTCTTTCACCACTCAGGACGGGGAAAACACTTGTAAGTGTAAGGGAGTGCTGTACCACCTACAAGAGAAACTCTCACATGACTCATTTCAGCACACTCTTCAAACAAACACTTTAATCAGGTTTGTGTCTACATCTACACGTAATGTGCAAGGAAAGATCTGTACATGCCGCAGTACATGCAGAGGTTTGTCAGCATTTGACGATAAACACTACATTCTAAGCCCCACACAGTCTCTAGTGTTATGGACATCCAGATATCACTAAAAATAATGATGATGATGAGATGGATGTAGAAGTGGGCGAAGAGGAGATTGAGGGGACAGAAGAAGTGTTTATGGAGGATGATGAAGTGGTAGAAGCGACACAACCACAGAGACTCTACCCTGTATTCCTCCCCCCCTGGAGCAGTATTCCTCCCCCTTGGAGCAGGCGAGATGCTTCAGCTCAAAACTATTTAACCCTAATTAGATTTAGGTTGTACAATTTAGTTAAGTTAGTATTAAGACAGATAGATAGATAGATTGATAAGACATACGGGTAGAACTATATACTACAGGGAATTAGAAGTTTATTAATATTATTGTTTGTGAGCTGTGTTAACGGTAAGAACTGTGATTAGTTTTTAATACTGTTGTGTGTGTATATATATATATATATGTCGTACCTAGTAGCCAGAACGCCCTTCTCAGCCTACTATGCAAGGCCCGATTTGCCTAATAAGCCAAGTTCTCATGAATTAATGTTTTTTCGACTACCTAACCTACCTAACCTAACCTAACCTAACTTTTTCGGCTACCTAACCTAACTTTTTCGGCTACCTAACCTAACCTAACCAATAAAGATAGGTTAGGTTAGGTTAGGTAGGGTTGATTAGGTTTGGTCAT